>NW_021634189.1:0-48497 GCF_004799145.2 Neltuma alba | reverse complement strand
ACACCATGAGAAAATTTATTTATTTGTTTTGGCCAGAATCATGAGAAAATTTATCTACTTCATATAGTGAATAATTTGCATGTGGCGAGATCTCTAATTATAAGAAACTACTTGTTATTGACATATGTAATGATAACTATATCTGAAATTTAATTTGAACATGCGTATGTTCATCATATATATTCTCTTTAAGTATCACTTCTTATAGATTTTATAATAATATATTCAGAAAGTGAAGCTGGTCATGAGTATCATAGATAGTGTAGCAGAAGACACACATGAATCCATGGTTAAGTCATAATTAAGAAAGGATTCCAGAGTGAGAGCAGAAGGCGAGCAAGCTAAAGCTAGCCACCCTCTCACACACGAGTACAACCCATTTCAACTCTCCCTAGGTACAGATCCAAGGGATAGCCATATTAATGAGCTTATTTCATCACCAAACTCCAACAACGACCTACGTACCTATATATATATATATATATAGGTTTTATTTATGTAACATATATATTAAGGTTCAGCAAGCTTTAGTACAGACGCACTTGAGGCCTTTGCAAGCGCCACTGAGCAATCCTTCGCCTCTGACACAGAGATAGCCACACTGTTTATTGCCGGTCGTCCCAATGCATCCTCCTGTGAAGAACTTGCTCGGCTTCTCGCATGTCTTTGCCTCCGTCTTCACCACCATTTCTTCTGCATTCATTCATTTACATAATTAACACAAAATATTATTGAAGAAGAAGGAACTCATCGACGTCGTAATAGAGACTTACGAGCAGCGAAGAGAAGGATGAGGATGGAAAAGACAGCGACAAGTGACTTCCTCTCCATGATGATGCTTAGGGCTTCTTCTGGTTTCTGTGATGATACAGAGTAAGTAACAAGAGTTATAGTGAGTTTGATGCATGAGGAAGAAGAGAAGGTTGGTATTTATAGGGGAAGGCGAGGTTGGAAAAGTAGCATTATGCGATGAGCCACTTGATCTTCTGTAGTAAGATGAGGTGAGACGCAACCTGAAAAGTCAGCATATGCGAAGATAAGGTCCCTTCAAATCAATACTACATTTAAAATATCTTCAGCAAGAATATTTAATTAATGATGCTTGCTCTTCTGATTGCAACTCTCGCATGCTTTTCAGCTTACCCATTGCTATCGATACCAATTTGACTATTTTTCCCATCAAATTATGATTTTTTTCCTCAAGAAAATAAATCAAGTAGAAGATTAAATTTTTTTCTTTTTCTCTTCAATATATCGGATAAAATAATAGTAATTCCAATTAAAGAAAAAAACTATCGCCCTCAGATTGTCTAAAAATATCTTATATAAAACAGAACGTGCGGACCCATATATTAAAGTTAGGTCGACTACGATGGTGTCCTTATATGTACTAAGAAAATTGGTATAGGCAATAATAATACTCCTCTGATCCTTAATATAATATAGAACCTAATTATTAAATTAATTTTGGTCTTAAATATAATATCTATTTCTCATATTTATCAAATTTTTTTAAATTATCACTGTAAATATTCCTTCAACTATAATCAAGTAAAAGAGGAAGAATGATATTAAAAAAGATAATTATGGTATTTTAAGAAAAAAATGTCAAATTTCTTATAATTAACTAACTTACCTAACTTTCTTAATATAATCAAATTAGTTAAATACGTCTTATATTAAGGATCAGAAGAGTAACAATAATAATAATAAAGGAAAAAGAAAGAAAGAAAATTGGCATCATTCTTTGGATGCCAATAACTAGAGAAATCAAATATCAAATTCGGGAACAAAACCCGCAAAACATACAGCTCAGGTCTGTTTAGATCGAAAAAGAAGAACGCAATAATATTTACAATTAACTAACCCAAATATGTTGGTTGCTTCGAGTACATATAATGATCAATGTTTGAAGTGAATAAAGGAAATTGCATCTTTCTATAATCTCTTCGATTTATTTTGATGTGTGTGTGTGTGTTTAATTAATTACTTTTAGGGACGTGAATGTGGATTCAAATTAAATATCCAATTCAAACAGCTCGAGGAGGGGAAAAAATCAACATGAGAGAGGATTTGTAGTTATCAATAATCGCCGTGTGGGACTCAATTAAAATTAATGAGACCGTAATGTCTTATTTCTGAGAGAAAAAGACGAGGGATTCGCCATTAATCAAAGAACAAAACAGAAACACACGTAAGAAGCAAAGGAAAATCATACTCATGACACACAAACGCCAGAAAATTTCAAGCGATGAAATTAGAGCACGCCGTGGGTGGGTCGGTAGAAGCTAGAAAATGCGACACATGCATTATCTCTTATACGTGTCCGGTGTCCATGTGTTATTTATCATATAAGGTAAAATTGCATCCGTTTTTAACGTAAGAATTACATAACTAAGTTATGAAAATTAATAAAATTAGCTGAGTTTGTTAGTTTAATAAATAAGTGTTGTCTTCTCTAAAATATCTTTGTTGTTCATGTGCATTGAAGTTTTCTTTTGATGAAAATTTCTTAACATATGTAGGGATTACTTGAAGAGAAACGAATAAATATTGAAGACAAAATGGACTAAAATCTTATACTTATGACCAAATTAAATCTCCAACTAGGTTATATTAAGGACTAGAGATAGTATTTTCTGGGAGCATTCAACATGCTAATCTTATTTATTTTCTTCCCGATGCATCTAGCACCTTTTGATATTATTTTACAATCACATCCAGTATTCTAATCTTATTTATGATTTAAGATGTTAAATATACTATAAATAAAATTAGGGTACTCAAAATATAAAAAATAATATCAAGACGTTAGATGCATATGGAACGGTGATTAAATGCCACTTTAGTTACCTATATAATATAATAATGCGTATGGTCAAACATTATATTGTATGTTCCACACAAATTAATATAATACTGTAATCTAAATCTGTTCTCTTCCCTAAAATTTCTGGTCCCTCCATTGTTGACTGCTGACTCCAACTATTTGTTTTTATCGAAACTGAACTTGTGACTCATCCTCCTCACCACTGCTGAATCCATACACTTGGGTCTCTGCTACATTAATATGTTGACGTTTTGGGAGGCACTGGAAACTTGCTATATGACTCAGTCTTGTAGGGTTTGGGGCGGTTTTAGGCAAGGCGGCCGCAGCAAAAGTCGACTTTGGATACATCATACTCATCTAGATTTATTTTGCAGTGTAGAATTGCACTATAGGACCGGAGGAGTATTTAAATGTTTACTTAACTTTTTTTTAAAAAAAATATAATATTGTCTTTATTTAACACAGAAAAGTAAGTTTGTGTTATCTCTGGTAAAATTAATCCAGAAATATAATTTAAATTTTTAGGTAATTGAAATGATAAAACTACGAAGGAGATCGAGCGATAAATGTTGATTTCAGGCGTGCATGCCTTGGGTGATGACGTACCGTTTTTGTACCATGCTGTGTTTGGGCCTCCGCTTGGGAGATGGGCCGGCCTCGCCTTCCCATGGCTTTTGTTTTTGAAAAATTAAAAACTTTGTCTCTTTGGACCTGAGGTGCTTGACTAAAACCCTGCTACTGCAATTTGCAAGTAGACCGTCGGACCCTGCTGCTGTTGTCTTAAATTGCTGGAAATATTGTGTCTGACTCTTAATCAAAAGTTAAATCTGACTGAGGGACAATTACTGCGTAGCAGGAAATGGAGCCCACCGCCTTGTGGATGGGTGAAAATTAGTGTGGATGGTGCAATGAATCAGAATTCTTTAAGAGCAGGCTGCGGAGGCATCATAAGGGACAATTTGGGCAACTGGGTTACTGGTTTCTGTCACATCATTGGTATGACCAGTGCAGTAGAGGCCGAAGAATGGGCAGTTTTCAAAGGTTTATCTTTAGCCTGGGATTTTGGTTCTAGAAGAGTTATTTTAGAATCAGATGCTAAGGGTCTAGTTGACCTTTTACACCATCAAAAACATAATGATCACAGCAGTCTCGTATTTACAAGAATAGTATTAGTGTCCATGCTGAGATATAACTGGGAGGTGGAAGTAAGATATACTCAAAGAGAAGGCAACAAGGTGGCTGACGCGCTAGCTAAGATGGGAATTTCGAAGACTGCTCTTTTTGATTCTTGTCCGGAGCATTTGAGATCTCTGTTGACCAGTGATTGTACCGAGTTTGACCTTGGCATTATCTAACTTGGGCTCTAGCCCTCGTTCTGTACCAAAAAAAAAAAAAATAAGAGGCTTGGAAAGTGGTAAGCGGCTTAATACTGCTTAAACGAGATCTCGAGTTCAAGTCTTAACGTATACAGAAATTGTTGTTGGGAGATTCACCCACTACAGCCAGATGCGCGACGCGGGTCGGATCCAGATATAGTCGAAGTAAAGTTCCGATGAATTGGGTGGGCAACAAAAAAAAATTAAGAGACTTGGAAAAGACTAATTTCTATGGGAAGGCTTTGGGAACTTAATTAAGAGAACTTATATCTGGTTAAGTGTAATAAAAAGACACTTATAGCAAAGAAAATAATTTATGTGCCTTTTGATTGTGAACAAGAATGCATTTTGGTTAACAGTAAGACTTTTCCCACGATCTATTGAGGAAAAACTATTTGAAACAACTAATGAGTATTATTGATAAAAAATTTCCCTAGCATTTTTATATATTTAGTACTGTAAAATTAAATACAAAATGAAATTAGTTTGGTTCCACTTTGCGGCCATGGGCCATAAAAAAATAAATAACAAACGTCTTATCAACTTGTAATCCAGCAGTCTCCCTGTCCCAGTTAGCTCAAACACGTAAATCCACTGAGATGAGCCTATGCGTGAACGTTGGTCCAAAGAAATTAGAAACTTGAAAAAAAACTGAGTTGAAGTGAATTCTCAAACTGCAATTAATCTTAATAGTGAAGATTAAGCAATCTGCCACATCACCTGACCACCCAAATCAAGGATGCTTCAAGAAAAGATTTGTTTAATTAAAATTAGCTCCGACTTTCGAGAAGACAACAAATTAACAAATCGATTTGTTAATCCAACACATCATCAGAATAGGAATTAGTCTATTTTGTCAACAGCCGCTTAATTGTTGCCAGCACATCCTCATGGGCGATGCTTCTGGTGCTCCTATTCTTCCTGTACTTGTTGCTTCAGGCATTTTTAGCCTCCTTCCTTTTTCTTTTTCTAAAGAGATATGATATATATATATAGAGAGAGAGAGAGAGATCAGATATTTTGTCAATGAAAACTAATCTGCTGCTAACTACACCCATTACTAACAGATACAGACGAGATAGCTAGGAGGCCAATTGTTACATCAAAGCTTTCTCCCTCGCACGGCTCTCATGGTTCCAAGTAACAGAGTGCAAGTTTCCTTGTCGCTTATCAAACATTTCTTCAAAAGAAGGCAAGTTAAAAGATCACAGAAAGCAAAAGACAGGTTTTTCTGGAACAAAAATGCTATCTACAAGTTCCATAAAATTACCAGTATATCCACTTACACCTGTATTCTAAACCAACTGATTGGCCCCTGAATTATTACATCGATTTAGCTCTGGCATGTCAATGCACCCGCTAATCCTTGTAAATAACTTGTGATGAGTTTGTTACTTGTAAGGAACAATTTGTGTATATCAATTTCAAGGACTAGAGATCAATGAACCTAAGGTTTTTTGACGAATGCATATTATTTATCCTTCAAAGAAATCTTTTTGCGTTTCTCACTCTTTTATTGATGCACTCCTCTGGGAAGAAGAGGAAAATGAACGAAAATCTGAAGCTGATAGCTCTCTGTAATCCTTGCGGATGGCCCAAAGGATCTCGGCGCATTTCTTCATACTAGGCCTGTTTTGTCTATGAGGTGCCAAACACTGCAAGGCTAGTTCAAGTATCTTTTCTAGCGCCAGATTATTTGCGGCAGTGTGATCTAGTTTCGGGTCCAACACCGAGATGGTATCACCGCCAATGAATTTCTTCATAGCCTGCCCTCATGAAAAACCATGTCAGATAAAAGCAATAAACTATTTCCACACCCTCTGCTAATACATAATCTGTTCATGACTAAACATCGCTGGGGAAAAGAGAGACGCACCCATTTTGCAGTTATTCTCTCCTTCAGTTCAAATTTTGGTTCAATGGGACGTCTACCTGAGACAAGTTCAACAAGTAAAACGCCAAATGAATAGACATCACTCTTCTCAGTCAGTTGGTAGGTTCTGAGATATTCAGGATCCAAGTAGCCAGCAGTTCCTCTAACTTGGGTGGATACATGGGTCGCACCAGAATCACTGTCAGGTGCCTGTCTAGCAAAACCAAAGTCTGCTACCTTCGCTCGCAAGTTTTCAGTAAGAAGAATGTTGGAGGATTTAATGTCTCTATGAATAATAGGATGATCTGCAAATGAAATACAAAGATACACTGCCTGTAAAATTTTTTGGAGTAGCCTTGAGAACAAATAAGAGGACACTTTTTCATGACTAAAATGATCATTCTGGCGATACGGTCTTGTGAGCGAGGAGTTTATACCTATATACATATGAAGATAGGTGATAGCATGAGCCACATCAATCGCAATGTCTAGACGAGAAGCAAGGTCCAAAATGTTCCCTCGAATGCCTGCAATATTCCTTTTGATCAAGTTACAGATACATTTAAGTTGGCGAAAGAAAATAAGTTACAGGTACACTTAAAGTTTATGGAAGTGGCAAGGAAAAGACAAAACCACATGAGAATAAAACAATAAAAGGAAACTCACAATCTAAATGCTCTCTAAGGGTTCCATTTGGGACATACTCCACAACAAGAATTCTTTCATCTCCTTGCTCTAAATATCCATAGAACTTGACCAAATTCAAATGTTCAACCCGTGATAACGTTTGGATCTCACTTTGGAACTCAACACCCGAATGCTTCTCATATAAACTCTGCAAAGCAAGGTAATTAATTAGTAACTTTCACTAATAACTACGACGATGCTCAAAATGGTGACACAACCAAGCAGAGAATGCTGAATAAGAACAACCTTTTTGGCACGCTTTACTGCAACAACAGTTCCATTCTGGAGATTTGCCTTGTACACTGTACCAAAACCACCTTGACCGACCTTGTAAGCGGGGGAGAAGTTTCTTGTGGCTTGGAAGATACGCTCCAGGGTGAAATTCAGAGGTCTAGGATCATTTCCCTGAGTTGACTTGTATGAACTGGAACTGATTCGTCTATTTGAACTATGCGTTCTCTGACTACCGGTTCCCGAAGAATCAGATACAACTAAGAAACAAACAGAATTTATTATTATGAAATAATCATCCTGCCCGCTTGAAAATTTTTCTGATCAGATACTGAGTCATGCAATTGTATTGGATGCCCTACCAAATTTGTGAAAGTAATGGAGGAGGGCATTCCTACACTGTCCCATTCAGCTAGAATGCCTCTCTCAGCTAGCAGAAAATGCAAACCTAAGTTCAAGTGTTATGTTATTGCTTGCGCATAGCAGAGAACAGAGAGGGTTGTGGGGGGTGAGTACAGAGTATTACTTAAAAATTGATGATTTGATGATAGAGGGCCCAGGATTTTGCTCACCAACAAAAGAAACATGCAAGCTAGGATTATGAATCGAAGAAATTATTCACTCAAGTAGGAACCCTATTAACAAGGGATTCACAAGAGCTACTACCTTAGATATGCTTATTTGATCATGATACCCACAAAAAGTATCAACACAACCAACCAGTCTTCACATTTCTACAGTTTTCTCACTAGCCAACCAGTATATACGGCTTCGAAATGGAAACCTCGAAACTAAGAAACCAGGGTCAAAATTCAGATCCAAGACACGCACAGAGAATCACTAACAGCTATCAACAAACAGAATCCCAATTTTCCCCTGTATTGCACAATACAAACTGAGAAAAGGAAACTACCGGAGGATGAAGAGGAAGCTTTGAACTCCTGAGAATCCACGAAGCTCCTGGAGTTACTCTCATCCGGTGGGGTGAAGCAACCAACAAAAACCGCAGCCACTGATCTGGCCGCAACCGCGACTGGGTTCCAAGAGGAGTTTGACCTGTGGATGGTGACACTGGAGGAATCATAGCTGGAGGAGTAGATATGGCGGTGTTCGGGTGTGCTGTAGCCGGAGCCGGAACTCTGGCGACGTGAACGGGAACTTGGCCTTTTCATTTGGCGGGGACAATTGGCGTGGAAGCATTAGCTGTAAGAAAGGAGACCTTCGGTTCTTCAACTCTTCATTCAAGTGCCGAACGTCCTCTTGATAATAATGGCAACGACTTTCGCCTTTCAACTTGCAAGAAATTAAAATATGAATTGTATTTCTTCAATACACTATAAGTATAAATTATTCTCTTTTTTATTCTACAAATATTTTAGATCATATAACTATTTCTTATGAATACAAATACGCGCAAATATCTTTAACTAGATATTTTTTTGATGAAATTTACGCATCATTTTTTTAAAATTAAAACTTTGAAGTTGAAAACATATCTTGAACTCAAGGTTTGAGGCGGTATACTAAAAAATGTATTATTGAGAATATTATATTTGAGGTTGATATGTGAACATAAAGAAATGTATTGTTGCTTTCACCAAAAAAAAAAAACACGAAATGTATTGTTGTTTCTTTAAAAAGAGAAAGAAAGTTTATTAGTATTATTGATTTATTTAATTATGATAAATTTTATAATCTTTAGAAGTTGGGGCCTGGAGGACCCTACCGGCCACCGTCCAGCGTGTATGTTGCGGTTGCGGTCAAGAAGGGAAGGCGGTGAGTGAAGCCATGCGCTGGCCGATAGGGACTCTTGACTCTTGTATGTGTGTACTGGGTTATAGGGAAACTAAGAATTTTATGCTTAAACAATCATTTTATAACTCAGATGCTCATTATATTTTATATAAAAAAATTTGAATTTACCCTCTTATACTTAAAAGAATTAAGAAAAATATTTGGCATCATCAAACTATAACAACTCGACATTCTTGAAAAGTTGAATTAAAGGGTGAGTCAAAATTGGGAAGGAAAGACAAATTACCGTGATTTTTTTAATATATTGAATTGGAGAGATGTTATTGAAACTATTCTTAATAAAATTAATTTGTTGTGTATTTTATTTGAGAATTATTTTTAAAATAAAGAATTTTCCTGCACCCACATCACGGCTTGTTTCTCTTGATAGTTGATAATTAACTGTACTGAGTCAGAATATTCATTCAATATAGAATTTTTGTATAAAATAAAGTTTTGGATCCAAAAAAATCATCAATACTATTCACAATCCTTAATATAACAACTAGTTAACTAATTTAAATAGATTAAAAAAATTAGTTAAATTAACGATTTATAATAAATAAGTATTATCTTCATTAAAATACCCTTACTAACTATGTGTATTAATTAGAAAAAGAACATTTAATATGTACAACAAATATAAAAACTATCTTGAAAAAACTAAATAAATATGAGAAATAAAGTGATTGAGGGTCTTATATTTAAAATCAAATTAAATATCAAGTTAGTTTTTATGTTAAAAATAGAAGGTAGTATAAATTAGTGGCGTCGCTGATTTGAACAAATTAATGTTGTCCGCTTTCCTCTCTCTGCTTCAAGACATGAAATTATCAATTTTAATTATTTAATCCTAAAAATAATTAATTAAGAGGTTAATATAATCCTTAAAATCTCAAATTTATCTTCATTTTTGTTTCAGTTTCTCAAGTTTGAAACTATAAGTTTTGATTTCTCAAAGTGTAAAATGATTCAAGTTTTTATTATATTAATAAAGACCAATATTCTAAATGAAAAGAAAATCGAGAGACTAAAATTAAAATGAGGTCAAATTTGGTGGGCAAAAATTTCAAAAATTAAATTATAAATTAAGTCCTTGTAATATTTTTAATCTCTTATTGTTTGCTCAATTATCGATGTTAATCTTTTTGCTTATAAAACTCGGAGATACCGTTAGTTTAAGTTGACGGGGGATGATGCGGCGCTTAAATCTAATTTGACTAACTCGCACCGTAAAAGATTGCCACGTGGATTAAACACATTGACAGCACGTGGTAACAGGAAATACACATGTTCATGATCGCGCAACAATTCCATTAATGAAACCCCCTTGCTGTTTGGCTTCCCCTTTTTTAAAAAAATTAAAAACAAATGACCAAATAGCAATACTCTGCTATTAGATTATAAAGAGAGCTTTCATATCATTAGACTATAATAACTAAAATGTGTTCTACTTTTTTTTTAGAAGTAAAGATATTTTCTTATTTTAGACAATCATGTTTAAGATGCTGTTGGATATCAAAATGTTAGTAGCTCTTCGAATACGGATTTAAATTTTGATTTGTCGTATTGTGAAGGATTAGAACCACCGTAGGTAGGAAAATTGTTATAGTGTAAAGAACAATTTGCCAAAAATTATTTTTCTTGTTTGTTGTTTCTAAAGAACAGGAAATTGCTCTCAGAATAGGATTCCAAGCAAGCCCTGTTACCTCTCTGGTATTTTCCCTTGAAGACAAAGAAGCTCATGAGGAAATTGAGAAATGGAGGACAGGAGGAGAGCCGTTAGCGTCGTAGATACTCAATGTGGTCTTTGAGGGGAAACCTCAACAAAGACTCTCAAAAGTCAAAACTCCCCCCGGCATTCCCCATTAATTCATGTCTGGCCCTCCTCTTTCTTCTTCTTACTTTCTTTTGCAGTTTCTTTCCCTTTTTTGGTTGGAGCCATCCTTCTTCTGTTTCCCCCAAAACTTAATTAGTTGCAAGTGAGATGGGGATCAAATCATGTGGCTTTGATTATAAGTTAAGTGGTTCCGCTGGCAATATGCTGCAGCTTTAACACTGTATTAGCATTGTGCGCGAAGCAACGGTGTTTCATTTTCGCATGGGTTTGTTATATACTGGGATTTTCTTGTTACATGAAATTTATAATGGACAATTTTGTTGCTATAAATAATCTATAATTTATAAACTCAATCCATCAGTATAATTACAGCAACACAAGCCTTGTATGGTTATTTCATTAGGCAGGATTACTTACATAAAATACTTAACATCATGGAACTTTATTAACTATCTTCTTAGACATGTTATTTATCATAAGATCTGGTCTAATGACTTCTTTTATTGTTTTTCTTGAATTTTATTGCACTTTTTTCACTAGATATAGGGAAAATGACAAGAAAGTACCTAAAAAGTAAGCCCAAATAATATTTGTTGCCTATACTTTAACAAGAATTTCCACTCTAATGCACATGCTTAACAAGAGTATTTTAAGAAAGATAATATTAATTTATTACAAATAACTAATTAAACTAAATTTCTTAATATTAATAAATTAGTTATTTAACTCTTATATTAAACATTATAGTATTGAGTTTAATAATCAATATGAACTCATAAATTACTAGAATTGCAGTGAAAGTTACTGAAGTTATCTCCATTAGTCACCGGCAGTTACATACATAAATACAAAAAAGAAAACAACTAAATTGGGGGTGATCCCTTTTGATGATTGCTTCGGAAGTAGTTTTTGAAATGATCGTTCACAATTAACTTAAATTAGTTATTTTTATAAGGAAATACAATTATAATTAGTTTAGGTATGTATTCTAATAATTTTCCCAGCTCTACAAATTACACAATCCAAACGCCATCTTCTTTCATTGTACTTATCAACATTGCTAACGTAGCATGCACTTCTAGAGCTTCAGGGTGGGATCTATCACAAGACACAAAGAAACTAATCTCATTACCAATCTCTATCCAGCTACAACCTCTGACCTTTGAACTGCACCTTTCCTCCATCTTTCTGCGCAATCTTTCCACTTCACACCAGCGCTTGTAACAAGCATAAATATTGGACATCACAGTGTAATTCACACTCTTCTTTGGCTCTATCATCAACAGCTTCTGTGCAGCCCACCTAGCCAGAACTATCTGTTCATGTACTTTGCAAGATCCAATAAAAGCTCCTAATGTGTTTCCCTCTGGTTCAATTGACATAGACCTTAAGAACTCAAAGGCCTCATATATATACCCACATCGTCCGAGAAGGTCCACTATGCAGGCATAGTGCTCTGTTTCCGGCTCAATCTGATACAACTTCGTCATTAGTTTGAAGTAATAAAGGCCCTTGATTACTAGCCCAGAATGAACACAAGCAGAGAGAACACCAAGAAATGATATTTTGTCTGGTTTTATGGCACAAGATAACATCTTCTCAAATGTCTCATTTGCTTTTTGGGCAAGACCATGAAAGGCATATGCATTTATCATTGAAGTCCATGAGATAACATCAGGTTGTAGGATGGACCTGAAACATTTATATGCACAAGCAATAGTGCCACACTTGGAGTATGCGGTTAACAAAGAATTGCCTACGGATATAGATTCCTCAAGTCCTGATTTGATTGTAAGAGCATGAGCTTGCTTGGTTTCAGTAATAGAAGAGGCATACCCACATGAACTAATGGTGCTGGAAAGAGTCAAGTCATCAGGGTGAGTTTCTTCCCTTAGCATATTTCTAAGAATCTCCATGACTTCATTCCCGTGTCCACACTGTCCACACCCAACAATTAAGGTGTTCCAAGACACCACATTTCGAATTACCATCTTGTCGAAAACACGTAGAGCATCGGTTATGTTTTCATGTTTGGCATAGATGTTGATCAGAGCGGTAGCCACCGAAACATCAGAATCAAATGACTGTTTAAGGATAAGACTGTGAATCTGCCTTCCAAAGTCATAACAATCAGAGGCAACACATGAACTTATTAGACTACTATATGTGAACTCGTCCCCTTTTACGCCTTCCAATCGCATCAAGTTGAAAATGGCCCATGCCTTCAGGGGTAAACAATTCGAAGTGTAGCATGAGATCATCACATTCCACATAACCAAATCTTTAAACCGAACACAACTAAAAACCAACCTTGCATTCTGAACTAAGCCACATTTTGCATAGAAATCAACAAGAGCACTGCCAACAAAGCAATCCAAATCCAATCCCAGCTTCACTGTGAAACAGTGCAATTGCGTACCCATGTCAATATCATTCAACTGAACGCAAAAGCCAATCAAACTGTTAAATGTGGTAAAATCAGGAGCGGTTTCCATCACCATCCTTTTAAAATAAGAAAAAACCAAGTATGGATTCAAGCCATTGCAAATACCAGAGTCAAATATACCACGAATCGAAATGTTCCAGGATACTACATTTCGCACACGCAATTCCTCAAACACCTTTTCTGCGTCTGAACTTTCCATACATTTGAAATACGCATACAAGACCTGATTTTGTAAAGAAAGCACACTGTACAATCCAGACTTGAACAAATGCCCATGTACTTGTTTAAGTTCAGAAAGAATTGCCCTTTTCGCACAGGTTTGAAGAATGCTACAGCTAAACAAAAACACCGTGTTGAAATCCCTAGAATGGGTTTGATCAGGAACTGGCACTAAAGCTCTGCATCTACTAACGGAGGGAGATGCATTGGTTTGAATCAGTGGATGGAACTGATATGAAGAATAACTATAGTTTTGAGGGACGATTACGAAAAACGGGCTTGGTTTGAAATGGAGAATTGGAAGTGAAGGTGGAAAGAATTTGATTCTATGAAGATCATAAATTGAGGACCCAAGCATAGTACGAATTTTCATGCCATGGATTTTTTAACATCTGAAATGCCCAAATGGTGGTCAGTTAGACTTGTCAACAAGAAAACAAATCCAGAACTGATGTGAAACTCGGCTATAGACAACAGGATTGATATCGACCATAAATATTTATTAAGATAACCAAAGAAAAAGTCTAACAACGTTTTATTTGCCGTCTTATAATTGAGAGGAAGAGGAATTATTTTATCCATTTCAATAATTGGCCTCGGAGTCTGCACAATAATTTTATATTCCTTTTCTTTTGTATGATATTGGAGAATCTTTGAAACATCTCAATTCTTATTTATAAATGTAAGTTGTGTATATGATTTTTCTGAAGACTATTTTAAAATTAGAAATTTAAAGCATTAGATTTTTTTTTGAGGGAATGACAGAAAAAAGAAGTTGGAAATTACAAATCCCAAATCAGTTTTGGTAACACAGCTTTATTTAGTATTAATAAGTATGAATTTGCAAATGATAATAAATTTTTATTAACATTCTTTATTTGGTATTTATAAAATTTCAGCTTTTTTTTAAGGCAGAAATGCAAATATAAATTGTTTCAATTTAGCCCCATAAGAAAAAGTTTGGGCTGGGCCTGTTCGCTTTTAATAGGTAACGTCTGAGCCCAACAATATGAACGATGGACCCAGTTTCCGAGCTCCGTTTTGTGCGTTTCGGTGTTTCCTTCTTTCTTTCTTTGAATTTCTTTTTGGGTGCAGATCAATTTCAAACCTGTAATTTTTTGGCCAACTAAAAATTGCGTGTTGATTTAATTATAATATATTTTGCCGGCCAAAGAAACTTAATTACTATTATAATATATTTTATTGTTATTTTTTTAAGAAATTACCGGAACTTATTTTAATGGGGGAGGTAGCATGTTATGTTAAAAGATTGATTCATTTGTTTTATTGTATATTCATAATATCAAGGTTATTTATCTGTTTGCTTATTATTCATTATCATCCTTGTTACTAACCTCTCTGGAAAGTCTCGATAAAATTTAATTCAATTCAGAGAACTTATAACTTCTTTTAAAATTATAATAATAAATGGAAAAGGAATAATGAGAACCGAAAAGGTGGATATTATAAAATTGGTAGATTGAAGTAGGTGAAACAAATAATCAAACGTATCAATTTATAGAAATAGAGAATCACTTTGAGGTCTTTTCAAGGATGGTCACTAACCAACAATAATGAATACCTAAATACTATAATACAATGTGCTGTCCCAACCATATCAATTTGGAGTTCAACTAAATTACCTTCTAATCATCACTGTCTTGTCTCCAAAACATTATTGAAAAATACAAAGGAACTAGCAAAACCAAACTCTTTCCCTCTCTATAATTTCTAACGCTAACGCTATTCTTTTGCCATCTTGTAAGTTGTAGACTGTATAAGAAAAAACATAACTACTTTTAATTTTACATTTAAAAATATAATTTACTGCATATAAATGCTGCCATCATCACCATATTATTAACTCCATCGTACCATTTGCAGATAATTATATATTTGTAAGTTTCTCCGCTGAATTCAGGTTAATTTATTTTCTGCCAGAGAATTCAGGATAACTTAAAAAATACTCAAGTTCTGATTTATATTCATAAACTTAAAATTGAAGCATTGACGCAATCCATCAGACATCAGTGAATGAATCTAATCTAATGCATGCAAAGAAATTTTCTTTTTAAAAAAAAAAAGTTCGACTCATTAACTTCAGTTTCACATTATCAGTTTATCACTTTCCTTGTTAGGATTAACGATCCACCTTCATCCCTGGAGCCCCACAACTATTTTCCAGTTGACTTTGTCATTTTCATCTTCAAGAAAAAGAGAGAGAGAATAATAATAACACAAAAGATGCAATAAAAAAAATAAGGTAAGAAAGGAAAGACAACGCACCTATGACCATGAGAGAGAAATGAGAGGAGCGTGTAGGAGTAGGACTGTGGACAGGAAAGTAGAGCATACACAGGGTGCAAGCTTTCGCAATCCTTCTCTCACCCGCTATTCCTGAAATTCATCTGTTCTATTATTCTGTATCTCTTCTTCCCAAAGGTATGAGCTTTTACGTTTCCTCAATGGTTTCCTTTGCCGTTGACAACTTTTATGCATTTTAATTGCTCATTCACATGTGGTCTGTGCACCCTTTTCCTCTGGGACCGATTTGTCTATTAGGGTTTATGCGGTGAGCTTCGTAATTGTATTTGATTGAATGGTTTTGATGGGCTATCAGTTTTTGGGGTCGCTTTGGTGTTCTGGGTAGTAAGGCAGATGTTAGCTCTATTTTTCTTGGTCTTATTATGATTATTATCCTGGCTTTTGTTGTTTCATTGATTTGCTGCATCTTTTCTTCTTGTTCTTTGTTGATATTATTGGTTTTTGAGCTGTTTGTTGCTTGTGAAGATTAACTTTTGTTGGGAATTTTTTATGCTAAATGTAGTGAGCCTTTATTGGAAAAGTCATAAATTCAGGGTTGTGAATTATAGTATTATAGTCTTTAAGCCTTGTTATCGAGTCCAGATAATAATTTCAATAAAAGTTCATTGAATGGCTACTGATTTGGAAAGCTGAGTTGTGTGTTAATGAAAGATGCATATTGTCAAAACTACACCTGGAGAACTACCTCCTATTTGAATCCAACAATTCCTGAATCTGGATTAACTGGTGGTAGCGGATACTAAATAGTTGTACTCAAAGGAAAACGATGCTTATTGTCTCTTTCTATTGCCAACTACAGCATGAAAGGTTGCAATAGCAGATGTGTGAAGCCTGTACAAGCTGTGCAAGATGTTGGATATAGTTGCATGTTGTGTTGTATCTTAGAAAAGAAACTATGGCTTCTAAATCCAACTTTTTTATTCAATAAAATAAAATTGTGATAGCTTTCAAATCGTTAGTACGTGATGTTGAACAACCACGTGCGCACATCTTTGTGATTTTTGGGCTCCTTTATAAGCAATTCACCTTTTCTCAGCAGCTGCCTATTAATGCTATTCCTCTGGTCTTAGTGAAGGACTTGGCCACTGGTTAAATTTTGTAATTAATTAGGACATGATATTTGCTTGCATAATTTCAAGTTGACATCATTGTTATTGCTTCATGAAACATCATGCCCATTTCTTTGTGAACTAGCTGTAAATACCATCTGCAGACTTGCGTCAGATAAGACACAAGTTTTAGGGTGCCTCTTATTTTCTTTTGTGCTGAATAACAGGAATGAAAGAGACCATCACTAGTGGTTTTGGCTAAAAAGAAAACAGAAACAAGTGCTAAAAAATGGGAGGTTGCTGCTGCAGTGCCAGAAAACCTCATCTGCATGGAACACCAGTTTATATCTATGTCAGTAATTTAATTTATCCTTCTTGCATAATTTATAGCTTTTGTAGAACTAGAACATTTGATGGTTGATAAGTGGCAATTGGAATGCCATGAACTGCTTTATTGACCACAGCTGTAAATGCAACACACTAAAGCACCATTGCAATCTGGCTTCCTTGAGGGTTTTGATTATTGTGACTGAAATTGTCTTTACTGCAGGTAATCATCAAAGGTGCTGCCAGATTTTATTTATACTGTGCACATCCCCCCTTTTTCTATCTTCTTTGAACACTGAAGTAAAAAGTATAGCCCCCCCCCAAACCAAAAAAAAAAAAACCTTTGCTAGATGGATGCTTATTCTGGGCACAAAGGATCTCAAAAGATAACCCATTGGCTGTTATTTAATAGAAATGTTAAAAGTTTTGGTGTAGTAATTCAATGAGGCAATAAAAGCGTTGGATGAATAGTATATGGCAAAAGTGTTGGAAGAAAGTTGATTACAGTTGGTTAGTTGTTTTGTTTGGACTATAGAACTGTTTTTGACCAAATATTAGATTCATTGGCAAAAGAAGAGCTAATGAATCATACATCTCTGATTGTGATAAGTTAGGCACCTGGCAGGAAAAAAAATTGCCCTGATGCATTCTTTTTTGGATGATGCATCAGCTACAAGCGGGTGCAAATTTTTTTAAGATATGGAAGCTTAAATTTAACTTATCTTGACAAATCTCTGGTTTATCTTTTCTTTTCATCACCTGCAAAGTTCTTCGCAGAAATGAAAAGGAAATTGAAATGGATTTTCATGGCTGCCTTCTATTTTATCATTTCTACATTTATTCTTGCCTTTTGTAGATTGTACAGTGAGGAGAATGGGGATAAGAAAATGCCTTAATTGTCATGAGGCAATTTGCAGAGATTAAGTGCTAAAACATAATTATGATTACTATATATTATAACACCTTTATAAGAACCTAGTTTTTCTCTTTCTTTTACATAAAGTTGGGAGAATATCTAAAGAATTTTCTCCCACGCAAGCATGACCCCCGCAGGAGGTGTCAAAGGGAAAGCGGCTTGAGATTGAGCTGTATTGTAGTATTGATTGTTTTTTCACACGTTCAAGCTCTTTCACGATGATAGCCATTTACTACTTTTTACATGGGACTTTGCGTAATAGACATTGCTTGTGACATATTTTAAATCTAAGAAAATCTTTTCTTCAGTGTCCACCGGCCTTGGAAGAGCACGAGTCTTTAACTACTAATGATGGTACTGGTGGTTCACTCACTGCCGGCTTGCTGGTCGGTTTGGACCTTCAGGGATCAACACCTGATACTTACCGGCCCCCTCCTGCACCATTGCCATATGATACGGTTTTGGGTTGTCCAGTGTCAACTGATTCTGATTCAGGCAGAGAAACAGTTAGTGGTAGTAGTTTTGCAACTTTACTTACATGTGAAGATATTGAAGATGCGGAATGCAAAGTTCATGCTAATTCTATGCCTACATCTCCAAGGAAGCCAGAACTAACAAAATCAAATGAATCTCATGTATTAGTGACAGAGGAAGAGGATGGTTGCCCAATTTGTCTTGAAGGTACAGTTGCCCCAATTAGTAGAAATATTCTTTCTCATCCTCCCATTTTAACTGTGTTTCTGTCGATAGAACTGGGACTAATCCGTCCTGGCTCTCTTTGCCTCTTAAGCCACTGAAAGAGTTTATGTAAGATATGCATTTTAAATGCAGAATATGATGTTGAGAATCCTAAAACTCTGACCAAGTGTGAACACCACTTTCACCTATCTTGCATTCTTGAGTGGATGGAACGAAGCGACTCTTGTCCCATATGTGATCAGGTATGTCTTCTGCAAAAACTGTGAAAAAGGAAAAAAAGGTTGTTAAACTAACCTAAGCAGTTCCAGCTGGATGCAGAAATATGGTTTTTTGCTGACTTGAGAAATCTAAGCATGTCACGGTCAAATAAAACCAATCTAGCGTTTTTAATCTTGAGGAAAATTATATGTTGGACCCAGCCCATAAAAAAATTTTATGGTAAAGAATCTTATAAATCATGATAAATATTATGGTTCAATTTTTAGAAGTTATTACTAGCTTTGAGAATATACTTAAAACCTGGTAAAATGTTCTTAAATTCAGTTAATAGCTTTCCTAAAAGTTGTGGGTAAGTCGCGTAAAACTGCATTGTAATTTTGATTTTTGGAAATGATTACAATTTCGCAAGATCCTTAGGCCTAATATTATTAGAATATGGGTACTTGGATGTAATTTTCCCTTTACCTTGAACAACAATTCTGCCGTACTCCAATGAAATATTCTCTTTCCCCTTTCTGATGTTACAGGAGATGATCTTTGACCAGAAACTGAATTAGGTTATTCGTTTTAAAACCAAGGTTAGCTAAATGGTGGTTGATGAATGGAGGAAGTTCATTGTTTGATAACTGGTTTGATGATGGTAGCTACAGATTCGTCTTCGATTTGTCATGCATCTGTAGTGTAGTCAGTGTCTTAACGGGTTCGTCATCAATATCAGCTATCTATCTGTGAAGAAGAATGAAGTTTTAACAACACAATACAAGATATTGCCTGTTGCCTTGGCTGCAATTCTTCACAGGGGAATTTGCCTGTTAGTATAAGAATGAAGCATTTCTCAAGAGGAAGATAATATTGTTCATTAATGGTTTTTCCTTTGCTATCTCTTTCACTCGTCTTTTTTTTTTTTTCCTGGTGTTAATTTGCTTCTCTCTATTTCTTGTACAAATATCTCAATATTTATGTGCTTTTCCATGCTTTATATTTCTATTTTTTCCTTTGTTGGGAAAAGAAAATATTTATCCTGGTGTTGTAAATCATGTCTTTTTCATTTTTGTTGTATACTACATACAGACTGGTGGATGATGGGGCTCCAGTCCATTGTCTGAAAGAAGAAGAATAGTAAAAATCTTGTTTTGAGTTGGGGGTTAAGGGGGGATGATTTGTAAACGTTTTTGAACATTTAGTCAACACTGAATTTTGCTGGCTTGTGGCTTGTTCGAGAATTGTGAGTCTAAAACTCAATTTTGACTATTCATCCAGTATTGACTTGTATCGAAACTATCTCTGATGGGAAATTCTTACAATCAATAGGGGTATAATGGGAAGCCAAGTGAATTAAGATATTATATTTTGATCAAATTCAATCCTCTAGTTAGTTTTTATATTAAAGACCAAAAGTAGTAATAGACAGGTTGATCGTTGTTTTAAGCCTAAATGGAAGATTGAGATTGCTTCACCCCCACAGAGTTTAGGTGTGGAATAACGGGGCCATCACAGCTGTTGCAAGTTAGAATTTTACATACCTAATCATAAAGACCAAATGAGTTCCACAAAGAACAATGTTTGAAGTGTCCTGATTGGCTTGTGAGAGCCAATTATGAACAATTGCTATGACTTCGAGTTGCGTGAGTATTTAGGTCCTCATTGCCTTAAGTTTCAAATTGGACAGAAGAAAGAAAGGAAAGTTGTTGAATTCCAACCTAAATAAATAGGCTTCCTTAGTTGACTCCGCCTCTATTCAAGAAATTAGATAACCAGAAATCTAATTAATTGGTCTTTATAATTTCAAGAGTTATCAACTCCGTTTCCTGTATTTTAAAAACCAGATAGTAACCCTGTTCTTGAGTCAAAGTAATTACATAAATTAAAATATAAATATGGTTTTATGGAGGAAAAAAAAAGAAAAAGATATAACTACGTTAAAAGTGGACTTTTTACTAGGAATATATTTTATGCACTTACACGTTTATTTATAGTATTTTTCCATCCCCATTTTATAGAAGACGTGAAATATGAAATTGAAAACTGTGTATGGAATGTAGTGAGTAAAAGTCAAAACAAATAGGAGACAACTCAATTATTCTTACTTGGACTTATTTGGCAACTTGTCATACTCTTTTTCTTTTTACCAACTTTCTTTTTATTCTCCTTGATTGCTTTTGAAAATTAAACTAAAGACAATAGCTCTTCTTGTCACTTTTGAATCTCATCAATCACAAATTATATAATTCATCGTTTTCTTTCCCCTCCTATGCCAACCCCCCCACTAAAAAAGTTCAAAATTATCATGTTTTCTTAAATCACAATCTAGTGCCCTTTTAACGTTGCAAAAGTATTTTAAATTATAGTTTTGAGAGGCGTGAGTGATAAGTTTTAAGGATTAAGAGTAATAGTGAAAAGCATTAATTTTGGAACCTAAAAAAAAACAGTTTTTGAAGTTGAATTCTTCAATAAAATTTTTGCTAAATATTTTGTAATGAGACAAATTTTTACTAGTAATTAATGTTCACTGAATTCCAGTAAAACGTGGCGTTTGTTATGGTCTTCATTTTTTGGGAGTTTTTATGAAAACTGAAAAGGCTGATGATGGAGACGGGGGCTCCCGAATATCATATCAAATCACGTGAACAAAAAATCCTTTATTTGATTTTAACTCAGTAAAACATCTAATCCTGATTCCTGACACATCTATAAAAAAAAAAAAAGTGGGAATCCAGCTCTAATTACACTAAGGGGGTGTTTGGATAGAAACCAAACCAAGGTTTCAGAAGTGCTTTTACGGATTACGAAATAAATATGTGGAGGAGATTATCTCGTTTTGCGGAAAAGTGCTTCTGAAACCATGGTTTTGGATTTTCCAAACACCCCCTGGCCTTGACTTGAAGGTATAGAACTTCGTCCTCCTCATCCCATATTTACACGTGTCTATGTACAAACATAGATAATGTGTCCCAATATTTGCCGATTTGGGATGCTTTTCATTTTTTTTTTATCATCTGGAAAATTTGGAAAGGAGAATCCAAAAAAAAAAAAAAAAACTTTTAAAATTTAAAATTTCAAATCAATCTTGATTGCTACATTTTAATAATAGTTAACTCTTTCAGCAAGATTCAAACTTTAATTGGTTATATCTTGGTCAAAAAAAAAAACTTTAATTGGTTATATTGTGAGAAACTAGCACTTTTTACTAGATTTAATCTCATTTGTGCATCAGTCATTTTAATGAGTATTTGTTTTCAACAAGTCCTTATTTGGGTTGGCTTATTTTAAATATTTATAAGCATGTTTTGCATAAATCAAAATAAAACTTCTCTAATATTTTTACTTTATATTTCCTAAATTATAATTATAAAACTGCTCACGAATCATTTTAAACCATTCTAAACAAGGCAGATACCTGATTCAAGTTTTATTGGACCTAAACATTTTTCTGAAAAAATCTCTCAGATGAAATGAGACGTTGGAGAAGCAAGATGCGCGAGACCCTGTAAAGAAATGGTGAGAATATTGTCTAAATATACTTGAAAATAAAAAAGAATATCTAAAATAGGAAGTTTAAAATGATTTTTTGTTAATAATATCCGTGAAAAATAACAGTAGTATTGATGGCAGTGAAGAGACACCCGATAAAATTAAAACGATGCAAAGAAAATTAACATCACCCCAGCACAAGGATGAAGTTGAATGTATAAATTTTAAAAACTGAAGTGATTTATCATTTCAAGTGTTAACAACTATTTCCGGTTTTAATTATAAAATCTTATTTTCTGATTATAAGATTTTATTTGTAAAAATAAAGTACTCCTCCGGTCCTTATTATAAGACCCAATTTGACTTTTTATTTGGTTCTAATTATAAGACCCAATCCATTTTCTCTCTTATATTTATGCATTTTTTTCCAAGATAATCCTTCTAATAATGATAGTTTTAGCCAATACACTTAATTAGCAAGGATATTTTAGGAATAACAACACTTATTTATTATAAATAACTAACTTAACTTACTTCCTTAATCTCCTCAAATAAGTCAATTGGGTCTTATAATTAGGACCGGAGGAGTATTATAATTAGGATTAGACATAGTACTCCTCCGATCCTTATTATAAGACCCAATTTGACTTTTTATTTGGTCCTAATTATAAGACCCAATCCATTTTGTCTCTTATATTTATGCATTTTTTTCCAAGATAATCCTTTTAATAATGATAGTTTTAGCCAATATACTTAATTAGCAAGGATATTTTAGGAATGATAACACTTATTTATTATAAATAACCAACTTAACTTACTTCCTTAATCTCCTCAAATAAGTCAATTGGGTCTTATAATTAGGACCGGAGGAGTATATATGAATTGCTGGTGGTTTTATACCGTTAATGCTGAGGTTTCATCTCTTGTTATGGAATATATGAGCTTTGTTTAATTTAAGAAAATGGCGGACCGCTCTGATGATGTGTTACTGATTTTTTACTTAATAATAATAATAATGCACGTGCCCCATTATCAATACACACTAACACCCACCATCATCCATGGACATGTCCCTGGCATTCAATATTATAACTTTGAACAATTTAACCCTAAAAAAAAAGTTATTTCTGAAAAAGGAAGTGGCTTGTATTTTTATGTTTGCAAGCAAGCATAATTGTCACTGTCATGTCCCGACATAGCGGTGAGCTGTTCAAGGAGAACATGTAAAACCGGTCAACTTGACCCATATTCCCAGAAATAAAATTGGGTAAACATCCAAATTTACCTCGATTTTATTTTTTAAGCATACCCAGTATCTTAATTTTTTTTAGTACTACAATTTTACTCACAATCTTGTTTTTAAAGATCATCAGTAAAATTATACTTAAAAAATAAAATTAAACCCAAAAAATTATGGATAAAATTGCATCGTTGAAAACATCAGAGTGTTAAAGGCACCTAAAAAATAAAACCAGAAATAAATTTGCATCTTTACTTAATAAAATATTTTATCCTTAAAAGTGTTTTTAAGGATAAAATATTCTTTATATCAAATTATAATCTTTATTCTCTGGAAAATATTAAGATCCTGTTATGATCATATCTACTGATTCCTCACTGAATAAAGTTCTTCGATAATTTCCGTTATAGAAAATATTCTAATCTTTTTCCTAATATATGTGATAAAATGTATTTCAAAAATATTTTATTTATTAAGATAGATAATTAAAATAAAAAAATAATAATATCAAAAAAACGAAAAATAAAATATTAACCAATTTAATTATTACTGAGGAATAAAAGTAAAATTACTCTTGAAATGACTTTAATATGTTTATGACCAACATGCGCGAGGGGAAAGCATGTTTTCAACAGGACTCGCTTTGAAACTTCCAAAATTAGGGAGCACGGGGGGGAGAGGGGCTGTGCAGGATTAAATATAATACTCTTGTTATATTGAAACAAATGGAATGTAAAATTATATTAATATTAAATGAAATTTTTATGTTGGCAAAAAATTAAAATATAATTTCTAAACACAATAATTTAAATAAAAAAAATAGCACTTAGATCATTCCCAAACAAAATTGCATAAAATTTCGGCCAAAAACACAAAATTGCATAAATTACTCTAAACTACTGACGTCATGTTTGAAGAAGAATTCAGATCATCCTAGTTATAAAATCATGGATTCCTAGACGCAACTTAGGTCTAATCATTAGTTAGGTTGCTTAATTTTGCTTTCGAAGCACATAATAAGATCTTTATTGCGTCTAGACGGTTATAATTAACGCTTCTTCTTCTTTTTTTTCGCTATTTATGAAGGTACACGAAAGTTGTTTTCAAAGTCCAAGCTTATAAAAATATGTTAAATCGATTAAGTTCACGCGGTCATAGCAAAATGTTTGTTTTATCAGAATTGGCTAATTATAAACAAGAAAAAGTCATGTTAATTCCTTTTCTGCCCATTCTGAAATATTCCAATGCATGCTGAGCTAAAATAAACATGTTTGAGTGAAGCAAGCACATTTCCCTTTTCTTTAACATTTCGCAAAAATATACTTTCATCCCAGTTATAAATTTATGACCCGTTAAAGTTAGGAAGAAACAGAAATGCAATTTATGTAAGGAAACGTTATTAGTTATTGGTGTCGAAAATAATTGCAAATAACAATGTTAAATTTAGGAAATTATTTACTAATATTGAGTTCGTTCTTTGAAAGGAGAAAAAAATGTAAATCATTTTTTAGGAAAAAATGGGATAAATTCCCCATTAAGAAATTAATTATATAGTTTTACCTATTCTTTATCAATTTGTACAACTTAACTTTTCTTGTGTGTGATTCATCTTCCCGTATATATGTGCAATCATCTTCTCATGATGTATTTTTTTTATGCAACTAATATTCTTTTATGTGTAATAATCTTTCTTTACGTGTGATTCATCTTTCTTTCATACAAATTAGTCCTAATATGTGCAACTCAGAAAGTGTTTGGTAAATTAAAAAAAACTTTTAAAAAGTATTTTCACGTCAGTTGATATAAAATTTATCTTACATACTTACTTCATATATCATAAAATTATTTCTAAAATTATAATTTAGTGAGCCCCATAATTTGTCTTGTGGTTTTGTTGAATCCATGGTGTTGGGGATGATTTGTGAAGTAATTTTTTTAGGAAGAATTTTCCCCTCAATATTTCGAATCTTTTAAGACAGTAGCAATGAAAGGATACATCCCCCGGTCGAGGAATACTGGGATATTTTTTTTTAACAAGCACAAATATCTTTGAAAATTTAAGATATTCCTTCCGTTACTTTTTATACAATACAATTTTTTTTTAATAGGTTTGTTTTTTTTTAAAAGATTCTTTTTAAGTTTATCTGAATATTTAATACATTATTACCTATTTTACTTATAGTTTAATGTATTTAATACATTCTCCTTCTTCATTTATCTCATTAATACTCACTCACATTTACCTATTTATATATAGGAGTATATCTGAAAAAAATTATATTTGTTACATATTAATTACTTTTAACTGTTCTCATAAACCACATAATTTAATTAAAAAAAATTTATAATAAGGGACAGAATAGTATTATCATATATTCCTCCTATTACATTACGAAAAAAATCTTCTATTTAAGGCAGGAGGAATATTAAATATACGCATTACTCCAACGAAAAGTTAAACGGTTAAACCTTAATTAGGGACTAACCCGAACGTTGGGATGCGAAGAAAAAGGAAAGAGGGGTTTGACAAAGTGCGTGTGCCACCCAATAAGAGAGCGACACGTTTATATTTTTAAAAAACATTTTAGGTTGGGACTCCGTCTTCCCACTGTGTCAGTGGTCCCCACCTAGGTCCCCTCTCCCTCTCCGCATGGAATAATTGCCGCCTCCTATTTTCTCTTACTAATATTTTATATAAATTTGGATATTTTTAATTTTAATTTGTTCAGTTCATTCGCGCGTTGAAAACACACAGATTCAGGACACATGTCTGCCACTGCCGCCAACACCCTCCCCCAAAAATCACCCTCACTCTCTCTCTCTCTCTCTCCCCCCCCTCTTGCTTTTTTACAGCGTTCTTTACTTTTCCACGCATAATAATATATTAATTAATTGGTCCTGCTCTCAATATTATTTAATTTTTAATTAACTGATAATTTATTTCATTACCTAAACTAATTACTCTACATAATTTATATATCCAGGAGACTAGGACTAGAGACACTGTTATAGTAATTTACAAAGCTGGGTGCTTGGAAAAAAAAAAGGAAAATTACCTACAGATCCCACATAAGGCAATTTATCACTCTGAGGTCCCATAAAATGTCAAAATTACTAACAGGTCCCAAGAGACCTCAGAGTAATATTTTCGATTTGTAAAATAACATTATTGCCCCTCATATTCCAGATTTACATTTGCTCTGTCATTGCGATTTACAACCTCAGCAGCGACTATTAACAACCCAATGAGAGGGTGTTAACAACCCTAGCAGTATCCGTTAACAACTGACTTTATAGAATCATATAACCTTCACATAAGAGTAAATTATAACCAAATAGTATAATACAACAACTTTAACACTAAAATGGGAAGCTTTTGATATCATTAAGAATTTTAACTAGATCCAATAGGATTATAGTAATATTTTAATGCGAAGATCCATTTACAACCTTAATAGCGACTATTAACAACCGAATGAGAGGGCATTAATAACCTAAGCAGTATCCGTTAACAACTTACTTTATAGAATTATATAACCTCCGCATAAGAGTAAATTATAACCAAATAGTATAATACAAAAACTTTAACACTAAAATGTGAAGCTTTTTGATGTCATTAAGAATTTTAACTAAACCCAATAGAATTATAACAACATTTTAATGCGAAAATCCATTTACAACCTCAACAGTAAGTATTAATAACCTAAGGAGAACTGTTAACAACCTTAGCAGTGCCTGTTAACAACTAACTTTATCGGATAATATAACTTCTAACTATAACTAACTAAATTATAACTAAATAGTCTTAAAGTTAATCCTATATAGTTGTTAGAGGTTATATTATCATATAAAGTCAATTGTTAACAGATACTGCCTAGATTGTCAACAGCTCTCTTTGGGTTATTAATACTCACTATTGAGGTTGTAAATGGATCTTCGCATTAAAATGTTGCTATAATCCTATTGAGTTTAGTTAAAATTCTTAATGATATCAAAAAGCTTCCCATTTTAGTGTTAAAGTTGTTGTATTATACTGTTTGGTTATAATTTACGTTTATATGGAGGTTATATGATTCTATAAAATAAGTTATTAACGGATACTGCTTAGATTGTCAATGCCCTCTCATTCGGTTGTTAATAGTCGCTATTAAGGTTGTAAATGGATCTTCGCATTAAAATATTACTATAATCCTATTGGATCTAGTTAAAATTCTTAATGATATCAAAAGCTTCCCATTTTAGTGTTAAAGTTGTTGTATTATACTATTTGGTTATAATTTACTCTTATGCGGATGTTATATAATTCTATAAAGTAAGTTGTTAACGGATACTGCTTAGGTTGTTAATTCCCTCTCATTCGGTTGTTAATAGTCGCTGTTGAGGTTGTAAATGGATTTTCGCATTAAAATATTACTATAATCCTATTGGATCTAGTTAAAATTTTTAATGATATAAAAAAGCTTCCCATTTTAGTGTTAAAGTTGTTGTATTATACTATTTGGTTATAATTTACTCTTACGTGGAGGTCATATGATTCTATAAAGTCAGTTGTTAACGGATACTGCTAGGGTTGTTAACGCCCTCTCATTGGGTTGTTAATAGTCGCTGCTGAGGTTATAAATCACAGTGACAGAACAAATGTGAATCTGGAATATGAGAGGCAGTAATGTCATTTTACAAATCAAAAATATTACTCTGAGGTCCCTTGAAACTTGTCAATGATTTTGACATTTCATGAGACCTCAGAATGATAAATTACTTTATGTGGGACCTATACGTAATTTTCCAAAAAAAAAAAAGATTTCTTCACTTCCGAGATGTTTAGGAAATTGGATCCTCTTCGTAATGTCCGTGAATGCAGCTTTTACAGTGGGGAGAGAAATGGATGCTATAGACTAGCATATTACTGTATGCGGCTATTTCTTTCCTTGCCATTCCACAATTAAAGTTTCAACCAGGAAAGAAAAATAATAAATAAATAAATTGACTGATATTAAGTTAAGAGCACACCAATTCATCCAGAGCTCATCCTCCTCCTCGACGATGAACTCATCTAGCTAAAGCCATGTGTTCGGCTGCCCCAAAATCCTGACCAAGCACAGCCCAGCTAAAATGTCGCTTCTCACTCCTCAGCCCTCTTCCTCCCCCATACCCTTCGCTTTCTTCTTCCTCTTCCTCTTCGCTTTTTCCTCTTCTCAAGCTAACTCTTCCGACGGGGGCAGGAAGGTGCAAGCCAACCGCGTTCTGTTAACAGGAAATGAGACCTTGCGCAGTGAGAATGGGACATTCGAGCTTGGCTTCTTCAGCTTCAATGGCGGAGAACCCAATTATTACTTGGCGATAAGGTACGCGTCGGTTCCGCTTCCCACGTACGTCTGGGTCGCGAATCGCGAAAAACCCAGCAAAAATCTCGCCTATTCGACCCTGGAAATCACTGAAACTGGCCTCCTTGTTGTGAAAGATTCACCAACCTCGATTCTTTGGCAGAGTACGAATTTAGAAACTTCTGGAGCAGGAGAAGTAAAGCTTTTAGACAGTGGGAATTTGGTCCTCCTCACTCGTGACAGCTCTGTTTCATGGCAGAGCTTCGATTTTCCCACGGACGCTTGGCTCCCGGGCATGAATATGACCCGGACCCGGTCCCTGGTGTCGTGGCGGAGCCCCACGGACCCATCGCCGGGATTCTATTCTCTGCGGCTGAAACCGCCAGGCTACGGTGAGTTCGAGCTCCTCTTCAATGACTCCAAATCTTATTGGACAACCGGACGGTGGAAGGGCGACTCGTTCCTCAACATTCCGGAGATGATGATTCCATACCTCTATCTCTTCGACTTCGCGAATCCATTCACACCAAAGGCTTCGTTTGGGTTCCGGGAGAAGCCTCTGAACGGGCAGAGACCACCCACGTATTTCCGAGTCGAATCGTATGGGCAGGTCCGACAGTACACATGGTGGTCTCAGGCTGGAAGCTGGAACATTTTCTGGTCGGAGCCGAAAAATGTGTGTGACGTTCATGGCCTGTGTGGTAGCCTTGGAGTCTGCAATGGCGAAACTACGCCGGAGTGCCAGTGCGTCTCCGGTTACAAGCCCTTGGACGACGGTAGATGGGCTTCCGCAGACTACTCCGGCGGGTGCCGTCGGAAAACCGATAGTCCCTGCGATAAAAGTGATGGGTTCGAAGATATGGGCGTTATGAGCTTTGAAGCACTCAATGTGCGATCGTTTCAAACCAAGTCTCGCGGCAATTGCGAGACTAATTGTTTAAGTTCTTGTGATTGTCTTGGTTTATCTTTCAGTCAAAAGACCGGTTCCTGCCGGAACTTCTTCGGCTCAATTCTGAATCTCCATAATTCATCTTCTGAAACCCCTGTTTCTGGCAATTTGTATGTTAGGGTACAACGAGGTGAATCTGTGAAGAGACAGAGTCGTCAAATTCTGACTGGCACTATCATTGGGGCAATTGCTTTTCTTGGGTTAATAGTGGCGACATTGTTAGTATTGCTGAATCGAAGGCGGAAGAAGAAGAAACTAGAAGAAGATGGATTGATTCCTGTTCTGAATCTTCAGTTATTTTCCTACAAAGAGCTGCAATTAGCGACTCGGGGATTCTCAGAGAAGGTGGGCCATGGTGGGTTCGGGACAGTATTTCAAGGAGAATTACCAGATTCAACCCTCGTAGCCGTGAAGCGACTGGAGAGGCCAGGTGGTGGAGAAAAGGAGTTCAGAGCCGAAGTTTCCACCATTGGTAATATCCAACATGTTAATCTCGTTAGACTCAGAGGCTTTTGCTCAGAAAATTCTCACAGACTTCTGGTTTACGAGTTCATGCCCAACGGTGCTCTTAGTTCTTACCTTCGCAAGGAAGGAGGGCCTAGTCTAAGCTGGGATGTTAGGTTCCGAATAGCCGTGGGAACAGCCAAAGGTATAGCTTACTTGCACGAAGAATGTCGAGATTGCATCATTCACTGTGATATCAAACCCGAAAACATCCTCTTGGACACCAATTTCACGGCCAAAGTTTCTGACTTTGGATTAGCGAAGCTCATGGGGAGGGATTTCAGTAGGGTTTTAGCAACCATGAGAGGTACCTGGGGGTATGTAGCACCGGAGTGGATTTCTGGCGTAGCAATCACCACAAAAGCTGATGTTTACAGCTACGGCATGACATTGATAGAGCTGATCAGCGGTCGCCGGAATGTGGAGGCACCCCCACAATCAGGTGGTGGCGCCGGCTTCGAGGAGGCCGGAGAGAAAGAGAAATGGTTCTTCCCTCCGTGGGCTGCACGGCAGATAACTGAAGGGAATTGGACTGCAATACTTGACAGGAGACTTGGGAATGCGTACAACATGGAGGAGGTAAGGAGGGTGGCTCTGGTGGCTGTGTGGTGCATTCAGGATGATGAAGGAAGTAGGCCTACAATGGGGATGGTGGTGAAGATGTTGGAGGGGTTAGTGCAAGTAGATGTTCCTCCCACGCCTAAATTGCTTCAGGCATTGGTTTCCGGCGAGTCCTTTAGAGGCATCAAGGCAGATTCCGGCACCTCCGGTGGCAATGCCGATTCAGAATCATTTACAGTGTGTGTTTCTTCCCCAGCAACCATGAATGTCAATGTCGTTGTACAATGATGACGATGAGTTCAAGGTGCAAGGTAGAGCATTTTGAGTTCGAAAAAGAAAACGCGGTGTAGATGAAGATGTAAAGTGCTTGGATTTTCTGTAAAAGTTTTGGGTTTTTTATTCAAAATGAAAATCCTGGAAGTTGTTTTTTTTCTCTAGCTCATGTTTTCTTCATCATATTTCTCGCCCTCATCTCGGATGAAGCAAGGAAGCTTTACCTCATCCAGGTCTCTTTGCTGTGATTGTAGAATAAGACTGGGGAGAAGATTTTGTTTGAAATTATAGCAACAAGAGAATGAACACAAATCTTGAAGACATAAATGCGAGTTTCACGGTCACAAATCTGTCCAAACGAAGCGAACTTTCATAAGCGAAATAAGCAATTTTGTAAAATTCTTGGAACGCAACGCGCAGAATTAAAAAAAATCCTTTCGTAATCACAGGGGACGATCTGAGTTGAAATAAAAAAATTAAAAATAGAACATGAGTTTGACTTGAGGAGAAGAACAGGAGAGTTTGGTAAGAATGGCAAATCTCCTTTCCTCCTTTTGGACAAAATATCCAATTTTTTGACATTTGATAAATCAAATTCCTTAAATAAATAAAAATACAGGTAAGAATTCCGAATTTGTTATGGTGAACGGGGAGGCTGGTAGGCCCAGAGATAAGGATGAATCCGAAGGAACCTGCGTCTGCTTTTGAAGCGCAGTATATGCATGAAATGATATGATGCGAATGTGATGATGGGGTATGATTTTACAAAGATTGAAAGTATCTTGCTTTATTCCCTTTCTACTTTCTGAGTATGACGGTGATATATATAAATATATATATATTTGAAAAATATTGCCTTCTACTGTTGCTCACTTTCAATTTCAATGGCCAAATCATGGATCCTGCTTCTTTTTGTCTCCAACTTTACATTCACCTGTTCGGCTTCTGGGTGATCTTTATGGGCCCTTTTTGTGGGTAATCTTTAAAATATAAGGGCTTGCCATGTGAGTTTTTTTTCTTCAAGTGGCTTTTCTTTTCATTACAATCAAGTTAAACATATAAAAATATGTGAATGTCCTGTTTAAGTTCAAGGCCTCGTCCAAGTATAACAAGCAGATAATGCTATAGTGCTGTTAGTAAGGCAGCTTGGTGTCATGTGCGAGTGCTGTTAAATAGGAAGCTAGAGAGCAAATTATTGGGTATGATGAGGTCTAAAATGAAATTGAATCCAAAGATAATTGATTACTATATCTGCTGTCGTTGGTACGAAAACGACATCATGATTTGAAGAGGGGGAGGTGGATTCATCAAGTCCTCAATCATTTCTCATGGTATATAATAAATGGAAGATGCCTTCGTTACTCTCTTTTGTCATCAACACTTTACCAAACAGTCCCTTCTCTTAACTTCCATTGTTCTTAAATCTAAATTTCATACAGATTGGAGTTTTTAAGCTACATAATTACGTAGTTCTTAAGTCCTACTTAAGACAAAAACAATTACAAAATACAAATTTTATCTCCACAGTCACACATACGGTTGTGCTGCAGTAACAGAGTGGTAAAATAAAATTAAAGCTGGAAGCTACATAAATACCTGACCACCTAAATTGAGGAAATATGCCTTTTTTTTTTTTGGGTTTAGGTATATAAATTAAAAAGAAAGAGAAACAAAGAAAGGGTAGCAGGAAGATGTAATGGTAGGTGAGGGGCTACGGGAATCGGAGGGAATCCTGCAGCGAATTTAGTTCAGAAAAATGATGTACAAGAGTTGGATAGCATCCAGACGCTTTTCCACTGATGAAGAATTAGAAAAAGGAAACAGCAAAAAAAGCTATTTTATTCATCTTTTTATCTCAGTGCCCTCCACCACCTCAATTCTCCCCTAAAACCATTGGACTTCATTGAAAAAATAAATTAATTAAATTATCCAAATTCAGTTTAAGCCATTCAAATTTGATGACTGCTGTTACAGTAGCATCGAAAACATCTTTTCCCATTTTATAATAAATTTATTAATTTAATCACTTGTACGGGTCTGCAAATTTGATGTGATTAAAAATCTTAAAAAAAGAATTATATTTGGTTTGGGCTTAAATTCTTCATTTTTAAACTTCTTTTATTTTGACCCAATGTACTCTACTTTCCCAAGTGACGTGGCTCATAGTAGTGGCAATGGGTCAGCTGACCCAATGAACCTACGCATACTTGAGCCCGGAAGAATGAAAACCGAAGAAGCGACGGGCCGAGTCGTTAAACGCGCGCGCGGGTGATAATTATGAATATTTATTTTTTGATAGAAGGGGAATACAAGCGCAACCACTAAGCTATAAGATCAGAAGTGCTTAAAAGGTTATAGAATTGTTTTTTTATGGTATATCTCATCTACGAAATTAGTTTTATGAATGGATATTATATTCTTGTGATTAAATATTTTAAAGTAATGCTTTTAGGATTTTCACATCACCCGCTTCTCTCAAACTTTTTTTTTCTGTCAAATTAAATCCAACCAAGTATTTCTTTTTTCCTTTTGCTGTGTTTTTTTTTTTGTTGATCCGGATATTTATATATAACAACAAACATATATTACATGCGACATATTATTAGCGAAGTCTGAATGAAAGTCATGTTGATAATAATCAGTAATTACTACCAAAAAAAAGAAAAGAAATTGCTTCAAAATATTGGTGGTGTAAAGTAAATATAAGTGAGCTAAAAAGGGGGGAAAACGCAGGAACTACTGTGTTTTTTTATCCCTGACAATGATGTTTAGTTGATGCATTGTGAGTAAAAGCACAAGTTTTTTTTAAGCCAAACAATGTTTTATAAGAATTTTTTTTTTTCAATAAATAACATGATTTTAATGCTTTGAATATCATGATTTTAGAAAATATGAAGTTCTGGGGATAAAAGTTAATTTAGCTAAAAATATTTCATATGTTTTGACTAAAAAATATTTCTAAGGATTCATTCCTTGAAAAAAAAAAAAAAGGCCTGATCTAACAATTTCCATTAAAACACGAGCAAATGTTATAACCCAATTTGTGTGTGTGTGTGTGTAGAAACATAGACTTAACACATCAGCACTATTAACCAAAGCATGAACGGCCAAAAAACCAATAAAAGAAAAACTAAATAAAATAGAATTTTAACGAATAGCGTTTTTTTTTTTTGGGTCAACTTGATTTGATTTAGAATACAAGGAATGTGATATAATTCTTCCAAAAAAAAGAAGAAGAAGATAATGTGATATAATAGTTTTGAAGGGCCTAACTTAAGAGTCATGTGTCATTTGATGAGCCATAGAGTTTTTACATTACATTACTTCTGGATGCATGTGAATAGATGTGTTCTATTATTATAAATAACTAACTTAACAAATTTTTTAATTTACTTAAATTAGTCAACTAACTCTTATATTAAGAGTAAGAGGTAATAATAATACTATGTACGGTCTTAATTATAAGAGCTAGTTGACTAATTGAAAAAGATTAGGGGAATAAGTTAAGTTAATTATTTGTAATGAATAGATGTTATCTTTCCTAAAATATCCTTGCTAATTAAGTATATTGGCTAGAACTATTATTATCAGAAGGACTTCTTTGGGGAAAAAATAGATAAATTTAAAAAATAAAATGGATTGGGGTCTTATATTTATGATCAAAATAAAAGTCAAACGAAGTCTTATATTAAGAACCGGAAGTAGTATTATCTATGATTTCCGCCCCTCTCTTTCGTATGCATCACATGTAGAGCTTTTGTGAAATCAAAACATTCAAATCCACATTCAACTCGTCAATCGTCTTATGCCTGATGCATAAAGCTAGATCACTTATCACACCTGGAAAATAAATACCGTCAAATGGCGGAATAAGTACTCTTTCGGTCCTTAATATAAGACCCATTTTTTAATCATTATATACTTGATTTAGTTAAGGAGTTATCCATGGGGGTAATTTAGAGAAAGTTAATAAATATGAGAAATGGGTCTTATATTTAGGACCAAAACCAACTTAAGAATTGAGTCCTATATTAAAGACCGGAGGAGTATTATTTTTTTAACTATCATTTATTATTTGCCAGAACCACCATAATCAAATAAGAACTTCAGAATTTAGGATAGGCCCCATGTGATCTTGATCTTGACTGAATAATAAGACATAATCTTTGACAAAGATACAGAGATTAAATGACTATGAGTTATGATCAAGGTTGTCAAACTCATGTAAACTCATGTGTTTAGGTAAATTTGTAGTCATGATAAACTCGAATAGTAAACCCGTAAAATTTACTTTTAGTAATAAATCAGAGTTAAAAGTATATAATTAAATAATTAAAATATAAAAAATGATAATAATTTCATTTAAATAGGTTTTGAAATCCAAATAATTGAAATTAAATCCACCAGCATTTATAATTTACTATATTCAACAAGAAAATTTCTATAAAATTCATATATAAAGTCACTAAATATAACTAAATTTAAAAATTTGACACGAGTTTAGAAACGAGCTAACATAATTTTGTAAGTGAAAAACATAAAAATGATAAAACCGGTGAATATATTAGTGGATTCAACCAAGTTTACAGTTATCCAAAGTTTAAGAACGAGTTAACAAAATTTTACAAGCTAAAAATATACAAACATTAAACTGGAAGAGTTAACTCGGGAGTTTAACAAGAATGGTTATGACTTCTAAATATATTATCAAGTTAATGAAAGGGCGTCATGATCTATATTCAGCGTGACCATATAAAATATCGTTAGCTATGGGAAGTCGTAATTATGATCACCATTGATGATATATTGTTAATTAATTATTCAGAATCATGTATCTCAATTGTTGGCACCAACCAAAAAAAAAAACAGAGTCATGTATCTCGATTAAACCTTTTATGACTTTTTTTTTTGCCAACTATGATTTATGACTTATTTAGTCCAAAATTGATGCATTCTCTTATCTTTTTGTCGGTGATTATGCATATAAACACGAGAGGAAAGTGAAGGGGAGAAAAGGAGAAAAGAGAACGTTAAAACACTTTTTTTTTTTTTTAAAGTGTGTCTTTTCCCCCCCTACATTTTAAGTGTATCTGATTCTGCGTTAAAAAATGTTAGTCTCTATTTTAAAAGCGTGATAAGCGTCTCTATTTCAAAAGTGTAATAAGTGTATTTGATTCTGTATATTCTGTTTCATATCATATTTTTAATAGATATCGAAATATTCTTTTTCTTTTTCCATTTTGGTTAAGCAATTTTTTTTGGCCAAAGCTCAAGTATTTTTTTGAAGTGATACAATTTATACATAAATTAAATCATGCTAGCAAAAAAAAAAAATCTTTACAAGATGGTTTTCTCTTGAGAATGAAGACAGGGATTATCCCAGAAGCATATAATTATTATTTTTTTTTAAAATGCATATAGCCATTTCAACAAGAAAAAATTCTAAAAAAAATAACTCTAAAATTTCAAATTTTCAAATTAGAAATGACTACAAAAACGTGTTGTTATTTTCTCTTCAAATGTTATCAATTGCAATTAAAGTATAATGAACAAGACTTATTTAAAATTTTCAAATTCAGAAGTATTTTTTTGACATTATCTCTTTTAACAATCATATAGAAAATGCAGCACTAAATGTGAATGCATTATATTCATCAACTGATGCTTATAGCAAAATTAGCTGTCTGATAATAAATTTAAACATTATTCCATACACATAAGCCTCCCGTTACAATAATTCAAAACAATTACATACACTTTGTAATATAATATAATAATTGATCTCAATTGGCTTCATAATATAATTAAATCACCAACAAAATTAAATAAATGATCCTCCAGTTGGCTAAGATCAAGTCTCTGGCATCCTCAATAACCAAAAGTGACAGCACTCATCCAATGCAGAAGAATTTAAAAAAAAAAAAAAACTGTAAAAAAAAAAAAAGTAAAAAAAAAACTTTGAATTAGTCTAAATTAAACCATCACTCTAAATTCAACACCTCCTGCTTTCTTCGATCGCCAAAAGTCCAGATATCAACAGTTAAAAAATAAATTAATTTCAGCGAAAGTTTGGAAGTAGATTGAACTTTTCAACTCACAGTGACTAAATTTCACTCAACTTTTCATTCAATCGTATTGAGGGAAAGAATAAAACAAGATTTATAATGTCCAATTAATAAATCTCATACAAGTAAATGATTCAGATGTAAATTGAATGAATTAATATTTGCAATTAGATCATAACCACATGAGAGTTGCTGAAGTCACAAAGTTCATAGCCTCCCTAAATATGATTTCAATAACCATCATGTGGATGAAAACTATTCATTCTTAAAATCCAGATCACCCCCGCTTGACGTATGTTGGATTTTACCAAAAAAAAAAAATCGGTGAAAAATCCCCATCCAAGAATTTTGTTGGTTAGAAAAATCCTATTCTACATCTGATCTTAAATTTACGAATTAATTGAATAATTTGAAAAGATTAAAAAAATTAAATAAACTAGTTTAAATTATTTATATTTATTATTTTTTTCAATTAATTTGTCTAATATATAAATTGATATATAATCTAATATAATAATATATATAAGTATTTCGACAAGACCACGAAAAATTTGCTATAATTAAGTCATTTACTTATTTTTTTAATATCTTTAAATTGATCAGTTGTGTCTTATATTAATGGTCGAATGTAGTATATTTTTATGCATACAAAGTATTAGCACTCTGAAAAAATTCATGCACATAAAATATATGTAATCCAATTCATTCATGTCCTTCTAGCTAATAAAATTTTTAAATGAGAAATTTTTATTGATTTTCCCACCCTTTGGTCGAGTTTAAACTAGGTACCGTAGGCCACTGTGCACCATTCAAAGCATCAGGAATAATACGTAGTATTAAATGTCACTTGGGAATGATAAGATTTCCGATAGGCCGATACATTTTTTCACATATAAATATAAATGCACGAACCATGAAGTTTGATTTCATGGATGTCCCTATTGAGGCCAGAAACAAAGGAAAATAATCATAGATGTCTATCAGCGGAAAAAAGAAAAGAAAAAAAGAAAAGAAAAATCACATATCTTCATGGATTTAAGTTCCTTATTCACTGCATGTATGTCACCTTTGAAAGGAAATTTGGACCATATAAAGAAATAATAGTTAATATAATTTTTAATCTCTTAAATTTTTGTCCATTTTGGTTTTAGTCTCTAAGATTTCAATTCATAGATTTTGGTCTTTTATAGAATAAAATGATCCATATTTTTATTAAATTATAGGGACTAATGTTTAAAAAAAAAACTTAAAAGAATAAAATCTTTAGTTTAAAACCTCAGCAATCAAAATCAAAATAAGAGCAAATGCAGAGGGATAAACTAGATTTGATGTTTTTTAAATTTTCATTTTTTACTTAAAATAAGGTGGATGACATCTGACTGTGTGTGTATTAATAACCAACACTCAAGACTATTAAATATCTTTTCGGCAAATAGTGGAGTTTCTATAGATGTGCAAGAAGTGTTTGACAACCCTCAAAAGTGTTTTTAAGAAGTACTTTTCTGCAAAACGAGACAAACTCTTTCATATATTTATTTTGTAAACTGTAAAAAACACTCTTAAAACCATAGTTTGGTTTCTATCCAAACACTCCCGTAATTTTAAACATAAATGTTTTGAAGTGAAGCAAAAGCCTCATCTTTATTAAGATTAATAACACTGATTGTTAAATTCATCTGGACACCAGTGACTCCTCTAAAGTGCAGGATAATACTTTTATGACTAGATTTGTGTCTTAATCACTAATTATATTATTTATGATCTGTAACTGGTATTTCTCCTCCTGGGCCAAAAAAAATACCATCTCCTATTTTAAATATAAGACCTCCTTTATAGTCTATAAATAAGATCTTATAATTTGTACTGGAGGTAGTAAATAGTATTTCTTGCTATAAAGTTTATATTTAATAAATTAGATAAAAAGTGCATTTCTTTTTCCTTTTTTTTACCTGAATAAAAAGCGAAACTTCTAAATGATGCAGCGAGCCTGTAAATTTTATAGACTACTCGTCCGATTTGGTATGAGGGAATTGGAGAAGAGAGACAAAATTTTAATTAGCTAAATTTAAAAAATTAGAAAAGTAGGGTTATAAAATTTTGATAAAGGAAATATATAAGATAAAAAAGTAAGCAAAATTAATTAAAAACTTTTAACAATGCTTCTCAAATTTTTTAAGTGCCTGTTTGGTAGGGCGTTTGTGGAGCTTAAAAGTAGCTTATTGGTACCATAAGCTCGATCTGCAATTTTGACCTGTTTGGCATGGCTTATGGTTTATCGCACTTATGACTGAAAAGCAAGATTGAATCGCACGATTAGAGAAGCTGCTGTGAGTAGCTTATTTCTGATTTTCACCGTGCTTGTAGGATTCTCCTTCATTTTATTCTCTCTCTTTCTCTCATATCTGAAAGCATCTCATTTATCCTCCCATCGACAAAAGGCAGAGCATTGCAGCCGTGAGCTCCATCGCGTCGTCATCGTGAACGCGTCTATTGCTGCGTCATCGTGCTTTCTCAACTCTTTTTATCAGAAGCAACAACGTTAGAAAACGAAGGGTCAGAGGTAGTGATACTGGTGGGCTATAGAGCTTTCATTCAGAAAAGGTGTGGGAGCTTTCATTCATTTGGAAGGAGAAGGGGAAGGGGAGAGAGAGAGAGAGAGGGGGGTGGGCTGGCGTTTTTTTTGTGGGGTGGGGAGCATAAAAAATAAATTTACATGAAAAGCAAATTTATCTTTTATAATAATTATAAACATTCTGGTTTTGAAATAATTTAAATTTATTATATCAACTTATTTTTTTTATTATGTTTCACTTCATATTTAAAATATTTGTTATGATTTCTGTAAAGTTTTTATTTTTAATTCACTCATTAAATTTTACTTTTTCATTATATTATCTTAATTCATTTTTTTTCATCTTTCACTTTATATTTAAAATATCTTATATAATTTCTCTAAAATTTTAAAATTTATTCGTTCATTAAATTTGATTTCTTCATATTAAATTATTTTAATTTCATTGTATTATGTGAAATTATTTTTTATCATGTTTCATTATTTATTAAAACTCATACTTATTTTGGTCATTTTATAATCAAATTTACTTTTACTCAACTATAATCCAAACAACTTTTTACTAATCTTACTTTTACAAACTAGCTTTTCTGAACTCCAATCCAAACACAATTCAGCTTATCCAATTTAGCTTTTACCTAATTTCACTTCTCCATAAGCTACTTTTTCAATAAGTTATTTTTCCAATCGCTGATCCAAACGGACCCTAAATCGAGCTCATTAAAATTTTTCCTTACCTCTCGTTCTTTTCATTTTTCTCGTACCAAATAGACTATAAATATAATATCTATTTCATAGTATATTCCGCTAGTTCTAAATATAAAAATTACACTATAAAATGAATTTTATATTTTTAGACTATAGTAGTAATTTGCATTGTAAAATAGATATTATGTTTGGGATCAAGTGGAGTAATAAACATCTTTCCCATTCGGCTCGCAAGATTGGTAGTATTTTAAATTTTTTTCACGGATTTTGTGTAGCATTTGAATCAATATGCTGTCTAAAAATATGAAGAAGAGTTGAATGAAATGTATTAAAAAAAAGAAGAGAGTATGGAAACTCTCACAACTTAACAAATAATTTTTTTTAAAATATTTTCATCATAAGTTAAGATAAAATTCCCTTTATATTTTTACCTTGAACACCATAAAATTATTTTTAAAAAAGCTAATGCAAATACTTAAAAATGAAATAAATGTGGTTGAAGTTTTTGTAGTCCAAATGACAGCAATCATTTTCCTGAATTCCAATTCAAGCTCTCTGTGAATGATACGTAGTCATGACAAAAAATATCCACACCTCAATGAAAATCTCACAATCATGACTTGTAAATAATATTATTTTTAAATACGACATACATAACTGTATTTGTTACCACTTTATAACCAAATGATATTAGGGGTTTATTTAGAATAAATAATAAAATTTTTTTAATGGTGATTTACAAAATACAAGATGTGTATATAAAAAAAAATTGTTTCGATCTACACAAAACGCTATTTATATACGTGATTTTAAATAAGCATCAAAATATTTTTAAAATTTTTTTAAACATAAAATCGTAACTTTGAGTTTTTTTTTTTTGGTAAAGAGTATAACGAGTGTTAGTTATGACAATATACTCATATTTATTTACTTATATACATGTGTGTGTATGTACATGAAGTTAATAATGGCGAGGAGAAATTGAAAGGGAGAGGTACATCCATTTTCTAGGGCATCCATGTATCGTCCCAACTCATGACTCTTTTCCCAATACTAAAGGCTTTCTTTTTTAATTTTTTATTGGAAATACTAAAGGCTTTTCTTTTCCAAGCCTAACAAGAATCCATCCAAAACCAAAATCAAAAATCCTCTTAACTCAACCCTCAAGTTAAATATTAACCAGGGTTATTTATCCACAAAACCAGCTATATATATCCACCATATGGCCCCAAGCGTTTTCTTTCATCAGCAAACCCTAATAATTTTTCCAAAATCATTTATCTTCTAATCCCCTCTTTACAGTTTACACCTCAAAAAGAAAAAATATTTAGGGGGCGAAAAATGGGAAGTTAGGAGAAAGCCAAGGGCCAAGGTCAAGGAAGGTCCCAAAAGAGTCATTGAAGAGAGCCCCACTCAAAATTTTCTCTACACTCTGGTACGTTTTCTTTTCTTTCCAATGAAATTTTTTGGATTTTGAAGAAGAGGGTCTGTATCTGTTCAAAACTTGAATTTTAGCCCCTCTTCCCTATGTCTCTTTACCTATTACTTTCTGCAATTAAGATACATGAGAGCGCGGGACATCGAAATTTTTCCCGGAGATGGGGCGGGGGCTTCGAAAGCCCTAGCTAGATCCCAGCTTTCCCGCCAAAACCACCCCATTTTCGGGCATAACCTTGCTTCTTCATCGGCTCCATTTATCTTCATTTTCTCACATGAGGTGTTTGCATGTCTAGTCGTAGTTTTGCTGTTTCTGTGATTCTTAAGTATCGTGCGTGCTTCGATGCTCTAAATGTTCGAGAAAGAAAAAGGGTCATTAATCTGTTTTCAGGTCTTGAATTCGGCGCATATGATAGGACAGAGGATGGTCTATGCCTGATTATGGGCTTGCTGTATATATTGGTTAAAACCCCACGAATGCTTTAACCAGACGGATTCTCGGTCGTTCTTCAATCGGTTTCTGAAGGGCGTGATGTCCAAGTTGGAGGAGAACTAGATAGTGATGTTTTGAAGCTTTATCTGGTAGCTCCGGTTCTGTTGCAAGCTCAAGTTTCTTATTGGTTTTTGAAAGAGAACTGCCCCCGACGTACGTCCTCAATGCTTGGTAATGGGAAATCAGTGGATTTGTATAAGCTCTTCAAGGTTGTTAAGGAGAACGGTGGGTATGACGCAGTCTCCAAAAACCGTTTATGGGATCTGGTGGGTGAAAAATCTGGGTTGGGTACGAGCGTTGGTTCATTTGTGCAACTGATTTACAATAAGTACTTGATTACTTTAGAGCTATGGCTAAAGCAAGCTGCTGATAATAAGGTCTCTGACTGTAGTCTGGAGTTTAACAGAGTTGATTTTGGCAGGCATTTGATGGAGTTGCACGCAGAATTCGAGGGGTCCTTGTCGGACTGTACTGATGAAGAGTTGGGAGATGAGATGTGTCAACGTTCTGAGTTTAAAACTGAATATGAACGCCAGGATGGTGGGGTGTTGTTCGATGCTAAGGGAGTGAAGAGCAGGTCTGGAGGGGCCAAAAAAGTTCAGAATGGAGGATTTATTGATTTAAATATACCAGGATTTGACTTGAATGAACTCGCAACAACAATTGAGTTGAATGAACTCAGTCCAGGAAATTTGTGCATTAAGAGTGAGGTAAACAAAATGCCCATATTATCGGATGGAGGCACGAAATGTGCCAATGATGATGATATTTTGATATTGGATCCATCTGATGTAAATGAAGAGAGCTTCAATCGTAAAAGGAAGAGGGAGTCTATGCAGGGAATGCTAAACTGGTTGACTGGCATTGCAAAGAATCCCTGTGATCCTGTTGTTGATTCGATGCCTGAAAAATCAAAGTGGAGGTCTCACAGCAACGAGAAGGTCTGGAAGCAGGTTTTATTGTTTCGGGAGGCTGTTTTTCTGAAGCGACGTGTTGATTCAAGCAGTGAACAACTGAATTGGCAGGTACTATGGAAAGTACTGCATGTTATTGTTATCAATTAATTTTATTAATGTACCAATTAAGATGAGGCTTGTTAACCTTAAATTGCTTCCGTATTAGTATGTGTTGTATAATTAAATGTATTGGCTGTATATTTATGAGCTTCCATCTAAAGGATTTTTACACATGTGCATGTTTCTTATCCTGCTTATGCATCTTGATGTCTTACCTCTGTGGATGCACAGTCATTCATAATTATTTCCCTATTCATAGTGTCCGTGGCCTAAGATTGTGATTAGCTAGTATTTTCAATTGTAATTGCGGACTCCCATCCCTTTTGGTCCTCAATTTTTCACTTGCAGCTTTTACTGCCTTGACAACCTGAAGAAATTCATTGTTTTGTCGAGGGCTATGATGGTTGGCTCTAGTTGGCATACTACAGAAACACATTGACATAATGTTTCAAAACCTGCAAGCGCACACCACTTGCAAGCACGCCTGCACATGTAAACATCTTGTTTGGTGTTGTTTAATCTGCTGTTCTTCTTTGTGAATAACATTTCCATTTGTTCAACTAACATAAAGCACATTTGCGAACTTAAATAGTGCAATGGAAAAACCAGAACCGAATGGAGGAAGAGGAAGAGGTAGAGTTATGGTTCATGTGATTCATGTATGCAACCAAAAAAAAAAAATTAGTAAAGAACTTTATTTATCTCATCCATGCTAACCTCTTTGTGCTTTTTGTTAATGCCTTCCTGTTTCTACCCTTGGACTCCGTCACCATGAGGAGTTAACATCATTGTACTTATATCTGGAAACAAATAATGGCTGGATTCTGGTGTTTTCACTTGTTCTTTGTGCTTTTTCTTTGACATTTTCCTTTTGTTGACTACTACTTATTTTACCATCTTGTTTTCTTTTTAAGTATTGCACTGATTGATGTACAACAAATGAAAGAATATGGGCGGGAGGAGGGAGAAATAGATAGAAAGAAGAGAGAAAAGGAAGAAATTTAGGGAGAATAAGAGAAGATAGCTAATGTAAAATGGTGTTTATTTTTGCTAATTACAAATTGAAGTCTTTTCTGCTACTTCGTAATACCTTTGACATGCACGTAAGTGATTATAGCGGTGGGGAGTATGCCAGAATTTTCATAAAATTATAGTAAGCTCGTGTAGTTAAATGTCATGGATATCGTGTACAGATTTATAAGCCCTTAATTGGCTCGTAATATTTATAGCCAAGCTATTTTGTTATGTGAGTAAAGATTTTAATTGGAAAGGTTTACTTACATTAATTAGTAAGTATTAAGGATGCTGCTACCATCTATACCTAAGCTGGTTCTTAATAGGTAGGCTATATCTTTAATGTATTTTTCTAAAGTTGACGCTTGAATATTTGGTCAAAACTAACATCCTTTTGAATTTATTTTTAAATTAGAATCATCTTTTGACTTTGCAGAGACAAAAGATGCATCCATCTATGTATGAAGATCACCTTGAGGCAACGTACAATCTTAGGGAGAGGTGGAAGTGTGCCAAGAAGCTTATATTTGAAAAATCTATGTCTGCAAGAGTCTCTTCAGATTCATCCATGGAAACCAAGGGTAATCTGGAGAAAACTTCAAGTCCTCACAATGAAGATTCTGCTGAGAAAGAGCTGCCTGATTCCTCGAGTGCGCCATCGGGTATTGACAAATGTGGCATAGTTCCCATCCCTCTGGGGCCAAGTCACCAAGCTAAAGTACCAGAATGGACTGGCATGACTTCTGAAAGTGATTCCAAGTGGTTGGGGACCCGAATATGGCCATTAGAGAAAGTGAATCACAGACTCCTGATTGAGAGGGACCCCATTGGCAGGGGAAGACAAGATTTATGTGGCTGCCAAGTACCAGGTTCTGTTGCATGTGTCAGATTTCACGTTTCCGAGAAAAGGGCTAAGGTGAAGCTGGAGTTAGGTGTGGCTTTTTACCTGTGGAATTTACATAGGGTCGGTGAAGATGTTAGGCAATCATGGACAGTGGATGAAGAGAAGAAGTTTAAGGATGTGGTGCGATCAAATCCTCCATCATTAGAGAGATACTATTGGGATCATATTTTTAAAGCATTTCCTAAGAAGACCAGGGAAGATTTAGTTAGCTACTATTTCAATGTCTATCTTTTGCAGCGCCGAGGATACCAGAACAGGAGTACTCCAAATGAAATTGATAGTGATGATGAAGAATCAGAATTTGGACCCTTGAGGAATGTTTTTGGACAACAAGCACAGAAGCCAGCCAGTTCCATCTTACTAACCCCCAAAAAGTCTCAGACAAAGAACAAATAGTGTGAATGTTGGCCAAATCAGGAATTTATTTTAATTGTATATTTTGAAAATTTTGTTTCTTCACTGCAGCAATCATTGGTATCTGGATCTTTCTGTTTTGAATTTGCACTGATAATTGCTTGTGGAGTTAAAGATTGAGACGCAAGGTTGTTAATGTCTGGTGCATTTTCGAGAAATGGGGTGCCTGTGATGGACGTGGCCGACTGTGAGGATTTGACCAGCTTGGCAATTGGAGACTGGAGTTGCTGTTAGTTTGATTGCTTCCGGATTTTTAAATATACTTTTTGTCCATTCACAACGACAAAATCACAGGTAATCAAAATTGCATGTTTCCAATTTTTTCACCTGGTTCTTTACTACAAGGTCTAAGTTAAAACAGAGGCCTTAGAGGAATATAGAGTAGAATTTTATTGTAGAGGATCATGGATAAGAGTACAGCTAGTGTATTTCAATTTGCAGCCTTTCATCTGCACAACGCTCGTTCAAGTTTTTCATGTTTTCACAATGTGCTATTGAAATGGTTTTGGATCAGGAATCTGCAGTTTCCTCTGCTGATTTCTTGTGTTGACTCATCTACACATGCTTGGGCAAATATATCCGAGTTTTTTAATCACAATAAGCAATATGCAAAGAAATTGTCACTTTTTATCTGTTAATCTGATTGAAAAACATGCTCTTTTCATACAAATTAAAATGCAATTCTGCCACCAGTTGATACTGATTGAACCAGGCCTTTAATTTAGGAATTGAAATAAAATGAGCTTTTAAAATTGTCAGATTCTTGTTTAACAAATGGAATTTCGAAGTAGATTTACATTAAAAGAAGTAAAATAACATTAAATTTTAAAATAGTACTTATTAACTCAAATAAATTTTAGTTGAGGCATATCAAATATAATAAATTAAAATTGAATAAATAAGTTAAACTTAGCTATAAACCTTTATTAAACTTCAATATGAATAACTTCACTAGCAAACGTCTTTATTATACTGGAAGACTTTTAATTCGAAGTGAATAATGTTTCAAATTCTAGTTGAAAAATTATAAAATAAACAAAAATAATTTTTTTATTAAAATTTAAGGATAAATATGTAATTTCACCTTATTTTATTTTTTAGGTGTAGTTTTGCTTCTAAGTACAAGCTAGCGGGTGGGGTGGCATTGAACTCGTATGCCAGTGTCACAAAAGGTAACTTCGGGTGCCGCTTGATTTAACATTGCGACTAAACCCCATTACATTTAGATGACTTTCTTTCATTTGTCAATAAGAGTTCGTTTAGTTTTAGGAATCAGTTCATAATTTACAAAATCGTGTGATTGTTTCACTTTTAATATGCGGACTTTGTCAGTAAAGAATCTGTAAATAGTTTTGTAAGCATTATTTTCAGTTTTTTTTAATAAAAAATTGCATTCAGATGGTAGGGCAGGTTTTCCTTTCCTTTTAATTACACCAAATACGCAGTAAAAGTTGAATTCGCGGTCCGACAAGACAAAATTATGAAAATGCCAATATGCAACTATTGGCTGCCTTTGGTCAGAGCAAAGAAAAACAATTGGCTAACTTCTTTTTATTCTTTATTTATTATTTGGAAATAAATAGAAGTGTAGCTGTGAAGCATATATATTATATACACAAGTGAGTGAAAGAAAGATATATTTTATTATTTTGTGGACTCTTAAAAAGTCTTGGCCATCATAATCTGCCACACCATTTGCTTCATCAACTGGCTTTTTACGTGCTATACAGCCTTTGGCTTTGTACATATTTTGATAAATTCTGGCTTAAATGATTTTAAATATGAGAATAAACACACTTTTTGATTAATGTTTAGCATTATTATTATTATTATTTATGTTTTTTCAATTGCGTATTGAATCTCTATATGACAGAGAATCGAAATATAAAGTGAAGAAATATGTCGTCATTGGTTATTACTTTCCTTTTGATTTTGATTGATGCAAAGGAAAAGGGAAAATTGATTGGAGCTACCTCATCTGAAAAGGACCCATTTGAAATTTTCAATCTGGGAGAGAAGCTTTAGAAAATTTCTTTTTCATTTATCACACAACTAGATTTTATAGCTGGATGATGATAAAATGAGAGTGGAGTTATAAAATTTTATTTAAAAAAATGAAAGATGAAAATACAATCTAAGTGTCTGTTTGGATTAGCGATTAGAAAAGTAGCTTATTGTCAATTTGATTTTTAAAAAAGTGAAGTTAGGTAAAAGTTAAATTGGATGAGTTGAATTGTGTTTGGATTGGAATTTAGAAAAGTTGATGTGTAAAAGTGAGATTGGTAAAAATTGTTTGGATTATGATTGAGTAAAAATAATTTTGGTTGTAAAATGACCAAAATGGGTATGAGTTTTAATAAATAATGAAACATGATTAAAAAAAATGATTTCACATAATACAATAAAATTAAAATAATTTAATATGAAGAAGTCAAATTTAATGAGTGAAATAAATTTAAGAAGTCAAATTTCATATCTAGTTGGCCTCCAGCTTCTCCTTGTGTGCTGCTTGCCGTGAAAAATCAGAAGATGAACAGTGCCTAATTAGTCTCGTTGGCCACCAGAAAAAGGTTCAATCAGTGAACTCTCCCTTTCCAATCGGAAAAAAAATGATGATCACTGCTCCCAAAATCACCTTAAAAGCACGATTTCACAAGCCATAAGCTGGAGGATTCTACTTCTTCAATCGAGCTAAAAAATTGCAGCTTTTGACCATAAGTA
>NW_021634188.1:0-25695 GCF_004799145.2 Neltuma alba | reverse complement strand
ACAAAAAATTTATTACTAGAAGACACTTATAGCGACCACATTTATAAATTTTGGTGGCAACATTTGTCACTGCTAAAAGGTATTTTTAGCAATTGTGTCTCTGAAAATGCCTTTTAGCAGGGACAAATGTCATTGTTAAAAGTGTCTTTCAGTAAAGAAGTTATTACTAAAAGTATCTTCTAGTGACAAAAGATTATTATGTGCCAAAGTGTCTTTTAGTAGAGACGAAGAAGTTATCGCTAAAGTGATGCTGGAGAAAAAATAGGTCTCACTGCTAGCTAGCTGCAACATTATTGCCACATCACCACTCTGGTGCCATTGCTCAAATATCTTCAACTTAAATGTTTTTTCTTCATTGTCCAAGCTCTTGACCATCTCCTTTTGTGTCTAATCTTCTTATCATTTGAGTTGGATTGAATTTACTAATTATTATTATAAAAAAACATATTTTATTAAATTATATTTTTAATGGCGACTCTTAAACAGTGACTATAGAAAGCCACTACTAAAAGTTTGTGACTAAATGTAGACCCTCAAAGACTTTCATCAGTGACAATACGAGTGATTGCTGAAATTTGATGTCCTTCAACAGTGACTCTATGGAAAGTCATCATGGAAAGTATGCATTTCAGTGGTAACAAAAAATATCATAGCTAAAAGTAAGAAATCTATTAACGACTCTAGAAAGTCACCGCTAACTGTGTGCCCTTTAAAGACATTTGGTGAAAAAAAAGAAAGTCCTCATTAAATGTGATACCTTCCATGACAAAACTAGAATGGTGTCAATAAATGTATGCCCTTTAAATATTTTTTTTTAATCATTGTTGAAGGGCATACTTTTAGTAACGATTTTTTTGTCACCCCTAAAAGCAACCTTTTCAATGATGACTTTTCGCAACGATTCTTACTGACAGTTGACTTTCAGGAATAACTTTTTTTGGTCATCGGTAAAAGTCGTCATTGAAAATCTATTCTTTTGTAATGGCTTGAGGAGGAATCTTAGATCAGAAAGTGTCACATCCCAAAAATTTTCATCTGGCAATAAAGGATCAAAAATTGGGATGAGAGTCAATATAGGAAGTAGATGGGGAAATGAAACAACTTTTGATATGAAACCCTAAAAAGGTCCGAATTGGTATTTTCGTAATCATCTGTTTAGGACGTCTGGTGTTCTCTACCAAGCCATCCTGGCTTTTCGCTCCTCTCCAACTAGTCGAGTTTCACTCAACATAGAAAAGCAACTAGAGCAGCAAAATGGGAAAATTTGAGAAAAATTTCAAAAAATCCCCAAAAAAATGGGAAAAGTGTAGAGTAGAGGTTTTGAAAACTCGGTTGAGGCCTGAAAGGTAGAATTTTGGTGAAAATGAACTATTACTGAATTTCCTGTAAACAAAGGTTTTTCGGGAAATTATTGGGAAAATGAAGGAAAATAATTATTTTAATGAGTTAGAGGCCTCAATAAATTTGGGAGATGGATGGATAATTCATCTAAATGTTTATTTGAATTTATAAAATTTATTTTAGGCCTTGGAAGTTCAAGAATTAATTTTAGAGAATTTATTTTCCCTCAAACTTACCGATAAAGGCCTAATTGGAGAAAATTCAAAATAAATACCTAGAGGTGACAAAAAATTCTGAAAATTTTCATATCATATTTTTATATTAAAAGGTGAATTATCATGGAGAGAAATAAATTTTTGGAGGTCTGAAAAAATTATAGAATGTTACTAGTGAATACTAACTGAAAAAGTTTCTAATTGGTTTGAGACAATAATTGGGTTTGTGGGCCATCTTTTGGGCCAGCCCAAAATTTTTGTGGGACCCACATTGAGCCCAATAAGGGCCCAATTTTGTGCACCTTCCAGGTTTCTCTATTTTTATTAAATAAAATGCAAAATTAAAGAATATTTTTGTGGAAAAATCTAGAGAAATGCCACATGGTGGGATATGAAGGTTTGAGACACTTGATGGCCACCACATACACCTCCTTAGGTGTCTAATTTCATCCAAATCAGGGGGCAAGAGGGCAGATGGAATTTTTTCTATAAATACCCCTTGAAAATACATGAAAAATGCTAGAAAATTGGGAAAAATAAGGGGAAACTCTGTCAGTATTCATCCAGCCATCTTGCATGAAATTCTTGAGGAGTTTTAGGCACAAAATCATCCAACTTACTTCAAGAAAACACTAAGGTATGTCCAAGCATCAGTATTTCTAAGTTTTATATTGAGTAAACAAGGATTTTTGCTTGGGAAAATGCTGAAAAAACACTGGAAAATTCTGAGAAATTCGGTTGAGATGTGTGATGCTTAGGGAAGGATAGAAAACTTAATAATCAAGTGGAATAAGGAAGATTAAATGGTGCATGGATTGATTTTTGGATGAAATCAAGGTTAAGGTTCAAAGGGAAATTTTCATCCAGCATTGTTCATATAGAAGCAATTTGATTTTGCTAGATTTGATGATTCCAATGGCTTTAAGACATGTTTTTATGTAGGGATATGTTGTTGGAAAGTGTTTAAAATCATTGGAATCAAAAATGAAATTTTTGGAAGTTAAGAACCCCCTATTCGGCCAAGTGAACTTCATGGGGAAGGAGTATGAATTTTTAAAATCTGATTTCACCATTGGATTCCCCATGAAAAACTGTGTAGGAGTGAGCCATGAGATGATTGATTCTAATGGAGGAATCATATTGTTAGAAATCAAGGAAAAAAAGGGGGAAATTGTTAAGTTAATGTTCAAGTATTGGAATTAAGTTGTTTTGGTGATTAATATGGCCTATGTTTATGCTTGGTTTAATAGGCATTGAGAGGAAGAATTAAGGAGAAGCATTGCTTTTTTGGAGGAATTAATTGGACAAACTTTACAAAGGTAGCAATTTGCATTATAATTTGATTATTTATCATGCTTGTTTAATGTGATTATGTTTGTTGCATGAATTAAGGAACTTGTGTTGTGATCCTTGTGGATTGGATGACATTGGTTTATGCTTTGGCCAAATGCATTGAATTGTGTTAATGTGGAAGTGTTGATGTTCCTCTCTTAGCATGATATTGGATATGATTTTATGTGGCTTGAGGATGTCTTGAAGCTATACAACATATCACATTTTAACTTGCTTGATTTACATGATCATTATAATTCATATGCTATTGGGATTTCTTTGAAATCTCATTCCCCCTATGTTAAATTATGTCTCAAATAGGGAATGATTCATCTTATGGCAAGGGCAAGGAAATGATTTTGGGATAAAGGAGTATTATGGAAGTGATGCTATTATATTGTGTTGTGTAATGTATTAATGAACTTTATGTTGAAAATGTAATGGATTGTTAATGATATGGGATGTAAATTATGTTTGTATGACATGCACTTATGCTAAAATTATGAATGGTGCATGTTAACGGACTGTAGGAAAGAGAAAAATAGGAGATAAATTAAAGAAAGTGACATTGGGGGATAGAAATTCTCTAAACAGTACCAAACTTTTGGCACATAAATTAATGGGCAATTGTTGGATTTTGGGTATGAAATTTTACAGGCAAATAGATCTCATTTTTAGCTTTAAAAAAATGATAATTTATTAAATTTGGAGTTGTGTGCTAAGAGTTATGCCCTTCCTAAGTTGAACAAAAATACTGAAAATTCAAAAATTTACCAAATAAACAGTACAATTTGACAAATTTCCTAAAATTATTCTGAATGGAATTGGACCTAATGAGTATTTTTTATCCATAGAACTCTTAGCAAGCTTCGCATAAAAATTGGAACCACATCATTTTGACTTTTCTAAATTTAGTTATGAATTTTCAAAATTGGCCCATTTTTGGATGAACAGTATATGGATATGATGAATAGTAAAATCCTGAATTTTAAATTTTTTCATCCAGAAATACTATGAAACGACTTATATTAGTTCCAATTAATATATAATGGGATATAAAGAGAGGTGTGACAGAAAGTGCGTAAGTAGACGCCTGAAGGTTTGTTATAGATTTGCCTTGCCTAAGATGATATGAACTAGAAGGGGCTAGATCAAGTGCGCCCTACCCTAGATTTGGATTGAGACCGAACTACCACTTCAAATTTTTGTACAAAAAAATGTTATCAAGAATTAAAAGGAAATATTGGGCAAACTTACATGTATGCTACAAACAGTAAAAAAAAAAATCCAAGTCCTATAAAGTGAAAAGGTTTTACTTAAATGCTATATATACCTAAAATCGTTTGGGCAAAGAATAACTTAAAATTGTGAAGAACTCGTTCTGAAAGTAATGAAGTTTAACTCATTTTTCTTTTGATCTCCCTTCCCATCAAGTCACTTTTAATTCTGACATTTTTTTTGTCAAAGATCAAAAGCTAAATCATTCAACTCCCTTTCTTGATTTCCATCCTCCCTACTTTTCTCTCTGGTATTTTTTTTCCCCCCGCATATCATTCTATCCCCCTCTCTCATGTTTAAAGAGAATGAATTGATGAGGAATGAATATAAAAAGATTTGAAGGTTTAAAACCAAGGATAAGAAAGAAATATACAAATATAAAAATCAGAAAAAAAATAATTAAATAAATGACATACTTCATAATTTCAAATCTATGACTAACCTTTATATCAAAGTTTAGGATGCCTATTGCTTTTGAGAAAAATATTGTAAAGACAAAATTGCACCAAATATACTTTATGGTGCTGAATAAACTATAAATTAGCCTGGAAGAATAGTGGATGCTACTAAAAAATATTTTTAAGGTTCTAGGATATTTTAGATTTGAGTGAGAATTTTTTTGTTTTGACACTTTAATTGACTAAATTCTAGGCAATTAGAACTCTTCAAAGAGATTCAACATGAGTTTGGCCGTACAGACATTAGGGTAGCTTATAATTAATTTGGGTTCAGCTATCATCATCCCTTTAATATTGAAAACATAAGCATAGCTTCAAATATAAAAATATAAACAATTCAGTAAATTACGTTAAATGTATGAAATTTCGTGTGAATGAGGGAACATTATAGAGAAGTCAAAGGAAAATCACAAATAGGTGCCTCTACAAAATTTGTACAAAACAAACGTAGGATAAGTTGAAAATTTTTGATGCACTCGTTAATATTGGAGATATTTGTGGGTCAAACTATGAATTTTACAACTTTTGAATATTTTGCACAAATTTTTCACTGACCTATTGATAATGACTAAATTCCAGCGAACCTATTGGTAATTAATTGTCTTTCATGGGACTTCTATGAGAGGTACCTATTTATTTATGAAACTAAATCAAATTCCAAGGTCTTAATTTCCCCCTCAAGAAATTCCCTTCAGTCCTTATTACAAGGACATATTACTAGATGAAGGGGATTTAGTGGGATCGGCCATACTGACACTATACGTCATAGGATCTCAGAGAAAATTAATTACAAAGTGCAAATCATCATTTCATTAATATGAACAATTCCTTACCATACGCAGGGGGTGTGTGTATGCAAACAAACAAACAAAAAATATGAGCTGAAGGTCAAAACTGACCTATGTATATCCACATAGTCAATACCCTAGAAACCTAAAAGACTACAAGAATAATGGAAAGAAAGAAATTAAAAAAAAAATTAAAGTTTGATCTGCACATGTTATATATAGTTGCAGTATTAAAAATAAAAAATTAAATTTGTAAAACATTATCATAATAATTTTATAAGACATTAAATATGAACTATTCCTCCATTTTTCAATATAAAGGTAGAGATAAGATTATGAGGAAAATAAGAGGGGGGGGGGGAAGGATTTGATTCCGAAACATGTAGAGCTTGAATAACCATAAGCATTCAAAAAAAGAAGAAGAAGAAGAGGAAGAAGAAGAAAGGTTAAGCTGTTCTTGCCGGCTTTAAAATTTGCCATTTGGTCTTGGCTGCAAATTCACATATGTGCCTTCAACTATATATTGTAGAAATGACTGGGGTTATTAATGACATTAATTTATGTTGGGTCAAGGGTTACAAAAACATTGTTGTTTATTCCGATTGTCTAGAAGCAATTGTCTTATTTACTAGGGGTTGTGATAATAATCATCCTATAGGGATATTGTTGATGATATCTCACTTACCCTCTCCTTATATAAGGGTGTTCTAGAAAAATAAGTTATATTTTTACATATTTGTTATCTTTAACACATTTTAACCAACCTTTTGAATTACATATGTTAGTTATTTGATGCTTATATTTTGAATCGAGGGGAGTATTAGATTTTATCGTCCACAGAGCATTTTCTTAGTATTAGATTAATGTTGCATGTTTATTATTGTATTGTGTTGCGTGCAGATTTGTGTGAGGAAACTGAAGCAAGGTATCGCGTGATAAGTTGCATGCACTGTCCACGCCCTTGCGATTTGTCACCAGGATGTCCTTGTCGTCCTCCAGCGGAGTCTTTTCAAATGCAGGCCAAAAACCAATCTTCTCCAACTAGTAATAATAATAATGGCTAGAAACATATAAAATATCTTCATTATGTGACAATCAACTATGTTTCTATCAGAATGTTAACATGTTCAATAAATAATAAACCTTACGGCGCATATATCCCCATTATCTTATGTATGATATCACTGTTAATTATGCGTGCTTTTGAAATGCAAATAACCATATCGTTTATCACTTGGGATTATATAATGGATTCAATATAAATTATATAGTTGAATTGGCTAAAAAAATATAAATAATATAGTTTTTTGAGCAGCAATATAAATTATATAGTTGATATATTAATATCATCTTATTGATATTGTTGTGAAAGATACTCAACTTTTACTGGACGAGACGAAAAAATAAATTTTTAGAAGCCTGCAGAAGAACTGAAACTTGATATAACAGTCTATATTATATTATTTAGAATTGATTTAATTAACAAAAATATAGCTTGCTTTATTTTCCTCTTCTAAAACATGAACCGCACAAACAAAGGACTTTGCAAATAATGATGCACAGTATTAAAATGCTGTTTACAACCTTATTACGTCGAAGTTTATGGACACTATCACGATATATTTACACACACACACACTACTCACTAATCCATACAACACCATTTGGACAATTTATATTTTGACACAACTTATGTCTCTGCTTGTATTTATTATGTCAAATTTATAGGTGAATTTACGTGTGGATATATGCATTTTAGCAACTAACAATATAATAGCAAAAAAAAAAGTGTTCATTTGAAAATTTATAAATCAAAATTTACGTTATGGGAGCTGGCATAACAATTTACAAATAATCATAAGCAAATTGATAAGTACAGATATACATTTTGATTATATTCTATTAATTTTTATTATGTTATAAAAATTTATAATTTTAACTTCCCATCAGATTTATTGAAAATTATTTATTTCAGTTTCCTTTTAAAATGATAAAAACAATTTCAAACACGTTTTTTTCCCCATCATATTGTGAAAAATTATGTAAATTTGAGAGATTATATAAATAATTTAATTTTAAAATTTAAAATTTTAACAAAATTTGTGCTTCAAGTATATATTTATTTGAATGAAAAATAAGACAAAGAAGGAGCATTTGAAAAGTTAAAAATATAAAATAAAGAAAAGCAAAGAAAAACAAATGGTGGCATATATGTGAGTAGGACCCATGTTGTTTAATATATGTCATTCATCTTCCTCCTGGTCCTGCGTCTTTTTCCCTACAAACCCAGAGAGTGTCGCCATTTTTGGATATTTTAGAGCTCTTGTATGCTTCATTTGGTGTTCATAATGACTGCAAATAAAAGGAAAAATCTCTTCACAAAAGTTGTCCTACGTAGAAAACTTTCTAACAGTGCAAGTATTGTGGAGGCATAAGTGCAAGTTTAAAGAATGGGGCTCGAAGCAAGTAGTAGATTTCAACAAATTGGGAATAGCAAGTGTAACATTCAGCCATTTTAACTAAAGGTTATTTAAGGATCAAATAAAATAGTAGATATATCAGGGTAATATTGTATTATTACCACCTAGAGTTGGGGTGAAAGCATAATTTTCAAAATGATCAATTTTAAGAAATGACAAGTACATAAGGACTATTTTGAAAATTATGCTCAGAATTTTGGGAAAAAACCCCTAGAGAGATGCGAATGTAGAGAATAATGCCCCAAACTATATTTGAGGCTTAATTGAGATATAAATGAGAAACTTGGGAATTTCAAATCATTGAAGGATAATTAGCCAAATTTAATGATGAAAAACATCAAGAAGCCTCAAATAATTGGGTAAAAAGGAAAAGTTATTTTAGAATTAATGTGAATTTATAAAAAATGGTTTCATGCTTTAGACATGGAAGCCTTAAGTTACAAAATATTCTATGTGATTGTACCAAAAAATATGACAATTTCTTGAAATATTCAAAAAAAAAACCTAGAGATCAAATTTTAACTTAAAAAAATTAGAAAAAAATCAACTAATAAATATGGATTATTCATGGTCTTACATTGGTCATATGGTTAAAGAATCTTCAAAAGGCATTTCTAGAAGATTGAACTTCGTGTTAATGAAGAAGTATAAGCATAGGATGATTTGGTTTTGGAAAAGGCTGAAGTTAGTTGCCCTTAGTTTGTCGCTTTGAGGTTACTTCAAAAATTAACTGAATTAATGCAACATAGTGCATAATTCGGGTCGTATTCACTTTGAGGAGCCGAAAACGAAATTAAATCCTAGTAAATAAATGCAAGTAACCTAAACTATAAAAAGGATTTTTGATTTGATAATTGCTAATTAAACACCATGAATTAAATTGAAATTAAAATACTTTTTTTTTGTTTTTATATAAAAATGATTAAAATGAATGAAGATTAAAGAAATGAAAATGAAACACATAAATAACAATGATAATAATCAATCCTTCAATTCAACAACATAGACAATCCTCACTCCAAAAGATACGGGAGTTAAAATAATGCATTTAGAATTATAATTAAGCTTTTAATCCAACAATCAAGCCATCTCGAATGGCCATAAAATATTTTCCTAAAAGCCCAACTTACTAACTGCAACCAGAATAGTAAAATGGGATTAAGGATGCTAAAAATCAATGCTTAATTAGAACTTTTAAATCCAAAACAACGGAATTAAAGCTAGCAAGAGACAATATGATCCAAGATTCCAAACCACCTCAGAAAATCACAACATATTAACTCCAAAATCAATACAAATGTCATAACCACAACATTATAATTGAAATTAAAGCTATAAACAGCCCAATGTCAAATGCTAAACAATAAACCAATCACAATAATCTCCAAATATAATCAGATTAAACAATAAAATTTTTTCAATAATCAGAATAACTATCATAAGACCTAGAAATTGTTAAACAATTATTAGACAGGAAATTAAAGTAACTAAACTCCCCTTTGATGATCCGAGCTCCTGCCATTGTTGTTGAACTAGAGAATTATTAAGCTTTAGCCACGGTTTGCCATCAAGAACGCCATATTCAGAACTCTGCTTCAAGATTCCATGGAAGAACACTGTTCACGCCGGGAGAACACTTGCCTCTGTTCTGCGCCGTCGATCACCTCTGCTTGCTGTCCTTCTCGCCGTCTTCTTTCTGCCACCAGTGAGAAGACGCAGAGAAGATGAATGGTGAATGGAGAGAACGCCGTCGAGTTGTTCGTTCTCCCTCTGGTTCGCTATCTGCTCGTGTGCGTCTCTGTTCACGCCGGCTACTCGTGCCTCTCTCTTTTTATTTCTGCCGCCGTCGCTTGTGAGCCCATCTTCCTCCTTCTGGTTCTGTTGTCGCACTGAGAAGAAGAAGAAGATGAAGGCGATGGTGATGATGGAAGAGTTTGCCTCAGACCGTCGTGCACACTCCTCTGATCTCTCACTCGGTCGCCTCCCTCTGTTCTTCGTTCACGCCTCCAGTCCCCGTTCTGCTCTCCGTTTTTTTTCCTGCTGCCCCCAGCTCGCTCCGCTATCTCTCCTCCCTCTTGAACGAATATGATGATGAAGAATATTGGATATTAGGGATGGGAGCAAAACATTGCCTTTTGCTCCCCTTTTTTTTTTTTTATTATTATTATTATTATTATTTAATTTATTTTTTTCTTTTTCTTTTATTTTTAAATCTTCCAAAAACTTATAATCAAAATTTAAGAATAAGGTAGCATTAATTGTCCTTAAAAATCAATTAATCATAATTAAATCAAAATATGACAATTCTGCCCCTATAAAATAATAATTCAAAATAAAACATATTAAATCAATTAACAATCAATTAAGGTCAAAAGGGACTAATTAAGTTGACAAAATCCATATAAAAGATATCAAAATATATAAAACTAATTGAGTTTGTCAACTCTCCCATACTTAACCTTTTACACTCCTAGGCAAACCATACATAAAGAAGAATCCAATAGAGAGACTCAATGCAAGCAAACATAAAACTAACTAAGCATGAATGTGTAATTAACTCAAGCAACCTTTATTCCTAATCAATCAACAATTGTAGAATACTTCAGTGCAAAGAAATTAACACTTGAAATATAGCAGGATAAAGGAAGAGAAACATAATAGAGCTCACATAGGGTACAAATGTATCACTCATCTCTCAAATGGGAAAAATTTTACTCAATTCACCTAGATTACCACCTACCATAAGCTTGTAGAGATTCTAATATCTCCATCACTAACATACCTTAAACTCATGATCAAGGGGACTTGAAGGGTTGTAATGTTGGAAAGCGAGGCCAAATGAATGAAATGAACTAACTAATGAAATGCATGAGTAATAAAGTATCAACCCAAAGTGAGTTAAAGTACAATCATGAAAGAACACCAAAGTGCAGATTTTAAACTTTTGAAACAGAAATCCTTCATCTTTAAACCACCATGAAATGCCTTATTTCAAATTTTATTCTTTTGTTGCAACTTATTTTCTTTTTCTATAACTTTTCTTTTTTTTTTGCTTTTCCTGTATATATATATTGTTTACTGTATATATATATATATATATATATTTTTTATTGCCTTTTTTCTCTTTTTTTTTTGTTTTTTGTTTTTGTTTTTTGGCATTCAAACCCAAGGAGGTAGAGATATAGACTTTAATGATGTACTTTTCAAAATGAAAAACCAAATAACTCATACAAAACACCTACTAAAAATCAATGAATGGAATGAAAGTGAAGGCTCAAAGGGGTGAACAAAGGTTAAATGAAGTAGCTTGTGTTTGGGTAAAAGTTTAGAAATAAATGGCCGTATCATCTTCACAAATCTAGGTATTAATGCAGTTTTGAAAAAGAATCTAAACAAGTTCTAGAGGTTAACCAAAACTAGGTGAAAATCACACAAGATGAGAAAGAATATATGGCTCAACAATCCTTCCATCAAGGCTTTCTCCAAGATGTTTCCTCTTTATGGGTCAAGCTATGAAACAAGGTTAATAACACTGCACCAAAGGCATTCCACTATGCTAATCAACTAAGAACAGAGATCACTCAAATCAAATGCAATCAAACTTAGCTGTGCAACATTCACAAGCCTTGTGCAAAAGGATTTTAAAAGAGATGCCCAAATATTACAAAAGTCAAAAGTCAGCAACAGAGAAAACAACAACTCGCCCATACAGCAGTGCAGAACACTGAGGCGAATAAAAACAGGAGGACATAGAAACCGGCAACAAAATTCCCAAGCAAGAATTACTCTCAAATCATGCAATGCTATTTAGAAATCAACCAATAAGGCAAAGAAGAGAGCAATTATAGCAGTAATACTTGGGAAACAAGAGCAATTCCAAAGGCAAAATTTTTTTTTTTAATCAGCTGAACAACTCAACAACAATCCCTCCTCCACGCTTAAATTTTGCATTGTCCTCAATGCAAAATCCAAGGGCAAGGTAATGACAAGAGAAAAAGAGGATCAATAGGGGAGTAAACAAAAACAAGGTTACTTTTCTACTAGACTAGTTTCCCCACACTTATCCTCTTCAATAATTCAGTTAAGCACAGTTAATTGATGCAAAGTTAAGAGAAAATAAGTGAGGAAAGAGACAACCTTGTGCTTAAAGCGTCTTAGACTCTTAGAAGAGAAATTCTCATCAATAATGAGAAATATGAAATTTAGCAAAAAGGATTGCTCTTGATGATTGCACTTTCTTGGTGGTGGCTCAGGGTCAATTGAAAGAGGTCCAAGAGCATATGGTGGAGTTTAGGGTTGAGGAGATCCCTTCCACTTATGTGCCTGCACAGAAAACAAGCTAGCAGCTGTACCAAATCTAACAATATAGACTTCGAGAGATTTCAAATAAAGTAATGACATTTTATGATCTAGGCTCTTCAAGTAGCTACAGCATCCAAGAAAGTCAATGATACTCTCATCAGTAGGAGTCAAACAATCATTTAAAGTTTCAAAACACTTAGGTTCATGTAACGAGGAAACTGAAGAATCCAACTAATAGTTATGGGAGTGCAGCACATCACTATCACATTCACAAGAGATGGGAGGTAAAAGGATGAAAGCAGAAGAAGATTCATGTAGTATATTACTATTGACACAGCTAACTAAATCAGGAGACAAATCACAAGACAAAACTTGTTGGAAAGACTCATCTACATGCATAATTTTTTCAGTCAAAATTTCAGAGTCTTTCTCAACAACACTGGAAGCTACTGACTCAAAGGAACTATCGTGCATTTGGTTCTCAAGGCAATGATCATTCTCACATTTGTCATCAATAATTGTACTCAAACAAGATTTAGCAATCTCAATGCTCTCATACTTATCAATAACAACACTTCCAACATTGTGAAGAGAAACATGATTGGCATGTAAATCATCACACAAAACAGCATCTTCATCCAAATCACTACCACTAAGAGCAACAGGTTGAGTATTAGCATGTTCAAAAACATGAGGGGATTCACAAACAATTTCTTCATCCACCTCATCATTACTCACATCATCAATAGCTTCAACGGGGAATAGTAGTTATAGGATCAATTTCCTCAAGAAGATGATAAATATTATCTGATGTAGGGCACAAATCCTTATGAGTTTGTAGATGCTCTTGCTTCATCTCAACTTCTTGTATGAGTAAATTTGGGCACTTTGGGTCATCCTTCCCATTCTTAGATTCAATTTGAGCTATATCACTCAAGATTTTCTCCAATTCACTCTTACATTCTCCTAACTGTTCCTCTGATTCCTTTGAGATTCCAGATATATGTGCTTCTTCAAGTAATCCATGGTAGTGTGAATTTAAGTGGTCATAAGCTTCTTTTAAAAATTGTATCTGGTCCTTCTTAGGAATAGTAAGAAATGGGTCAGGTTCATTGAATTGATATTCATGAGATTGGAAAAGAGAATGGTACTTGGATTGGGACGAGGGTTGGTGGTAGTATTCATATGGAAAAGGATGTGGTTCTTAGTGGTATGTATGTGGTAGCGATATATGATTAAAGTATGGTTGGTGAGGTTGGAGTGATGGGTTAGGTGATTGATGTGGAGGATGGTTCATCCAAGAAGAGTCATAGGTAGAGAGGTGATTATGCATTTAAGACTCTAGTTGAGCTTGGAAGGAGTCTAACTGTTGTAACAACTCTTCAATCTCTTGAGAACACATTGAATTAAAAGGTGTTTCATTCCACGTACTATTTCCTGCATAAAAGTGAGAATGCGAGGGCAGATCATGATTGCTATTAAACCAAGCCATGAGTCATACAATCAATTCCCAAAAAAAACCAACCTAAAGAAACTCAAAACAATCCTAAAAAGCTAGAAAAATTAGAAAACTAACACAAAAACACACCAACAGAAAAAATCTGGAAAAATTGAAAAGCTGTTCAAAATGAAGGAATTCGGCCAAAATTCATCATGGTCAATAGCAAAGCTATTGGTTTTGCTTAGAATGGCCAAAACCTTTAGGAAACCGAAGGTCAAAATTTTTTTGGGCAAAAATTTGAAAATTTGACAGCAATTTTGAAATTAGAACCGTTTTTTTTTAAAGCAAAATCAATCTTGTGATAGTAATAAATTCACAAAAATAATAAGCTCAAGCATGCAAGGATGAAGAAATCAACCAAATGGGGGTCGCAAAATCACTTTCAAAATTTCAAAAATAACCAAGAATCACCAAGAAAATGTAAGAGGTAAAATGAAAATGAAAATGAAAATGAAAAATGCAATGAATGAAAGAACCTATATGCTTCTTTGTTTAAGTTTTCAATGCAACTATATGATACCAAATACTAAAACTATGCAATACTTGCTAAAATGCAAATGAAGGAAGAATCAAGATATTTAGTTGTATTCTTGAAAAATTTTCTATGCAAATGGAAGAAGTGCTATGAAAAACCAAAAACAAATGCAAACTATTAAAAATATGCAAAACTAACAAAAATGAAGAATAAAAAGGCTCAACAAATGAACCCCAATCAAGGTTTCTTGACACTTAATTACTAGAGAACCAATTTCTTGGCTCCCCAGCAACAGCGCCACTTGAAGTTAATTGCCCTTAATTTGTCGTTTTGGGGTTACTCCAAAAATTAACCGAATTAATACAATATAGTGCACAATCCGGGTCGTATTCACTTTGAAGAGCCGAAAGTAAAATTAAATCTTAGTAAATAAATGCAAGTAACCTAAACTATTAGAAGGATTTTTGATTTGATAATTGCTAATTAAACACCATGAATTAAATTGAAATTAAAATACTTTTTTTTTGGTTTTTATATAAAAATGATTAAAATGAATGAAGATTAAAGAAATGAAAATGAAACACATAAATAACAACGATAATAATCCATCCTCCAATTCAACAATGTAGGCAATCCTCACTCTAAAAGATACGGGAGTTAAAATAATGAATTTAGGATTATAATGAAGCTTTTAATCCAACAACCAAGCCACCTCGAATTGTCACAAAATATTTTTCTAAAATCCTAACTTACTAATTGCATCCAGAATAGTAAAATGGAATTAAGGATAGTAAAAACCAATGCTTAATTAGAACTCTTAAATCCAAAACAACGGAATTAAAGCTAGCAAAAGACAATATGATCCAAGATTCCAAGCCACCTCAGAAAATCACAACATATTAACTCCAAAATCAATACAAATATCATAACCACAACATTATAATTGAAATTAAAGCTATAAACAGCCCAATGTCAAATGCTAAACAATAAACCAGTCATAATAATTTCCAAATATAATCAGATTAAACAATAAAAATTTTCTAATAATCAGAATAACTATCCTAAGACCTAGAAATTGTTAAACAGTTATTAGACAAGAAATTAGATTAACTAAACTCCCTTTTGATGATCTAAGCTCCTGCCATTGTTGTTGAACTAGAGAATTATTAAGCTTTAGCCACGGTTTGCCACCAAGAACGCCATATTCAGAACTCTGCTACAAGATTCCATGGAAGAACACTGTTCACGCCGGGAGAACACTTGCCTCTGTTCTGCGCCGTCGATCACCTCTGCTTGCTGTCCTTCTCGCCGTCTTCTCTCTGCCACCAGTGAGAAGACGCAGAAAAGATGAATGGTGAATGGAGAGAACGCCGTTGAGCTGTTCGTTTTCTCCCTCTGGTTCGCTATCTGCTCGTGTGCGTCTCTGTTCACGCCGGCTACTCGTGCCTCTCTCTTTTTATTTCTGCCACCGTCGCTCGTGATCACGTCTTCCTCCTTTTGGTTCTGTTGTCATGCTGAGAAGAAGAAGAAGATGAAGGCGATGGTGATGACGTCGTGCACACTCCTCTGATCTCTCACTCGGTTGCCTCCCTCTATTCGTCGTTCACGCCTCCAGTCCCTGTTTTGCTCTCTGTTTTTTTTTTTCCTGCCGCCCCCAGCTCGCTCCGCTATCTCTCCTCCCTCCTGAACGAATATGATGATGAAGAATATTGGATATTAGCTCCCCCTTTTTATTATTATTTTTTCTTTTTTTAATCTATTTTTTTTAATTTTTAAATCTTCCGAAAACCTACAATTAATTGTCCTTAAAAATCAATTAATCATAATTAAATCAAAATATGACAATTTTACCCCTATAAAATAATAATTCAAAGTAAAACATTAAATCAATTAACAATCAATTAAGGTCGAAAGGGACTAATTAAGTTAACAAAACCCATATAAAAGATATCAAAATATATAAAAATAATTGAGTTTGTCAAGGGCCATTTATGGTCCTTTAAAAATACAAAGCTAGTGTGATCTAAGGCAATAAGAGAAAGAAGAAGAGCTTTGAGCCATTTGATCAAGAGAAGATATAAAATAAATAATTTTTTACAGAGATTTTTATCAAATAGAGTTGTAAGTGAAATAAAAACTATCTCCACCCTCCCATTTTTCATAAGAGTCGGTCATTTCCTGGAAAAAGAGAGGGAGGACCAAGACAATAGAGGAGAGGAAGAAAGGAATAGAGAGAAGGAAGATCAAGTGGATTGAAGTAAGTTTATGGTTCTAAATCCATTATCCTCTCTTAGTTTCTCATCCAAAACTATACATGGTTTCTAAATCACTCTAAATGTTGTTTAGCAAGAGGAAAGGTTTTGAAGCTCGAGGGTTTCAAGAGAATGATCCTTAGGAAAACAAGATTTGTACTTAGGTAACTGTTGATTTATAATGTGTTGTTGATGATGACGATGTTATGGTTGTTGATTGGCTTCTAGGATTTTTGTAATTTTTGGAAGAAAGTTGGGGGGAGGTATTGTCAAACTTTTTAAGAAATAAGAAAAGCTTGACTTTAGATTCAGGGAGTGATTAGCTATGATTTGAATTATTACTTCAGAGTGAGATTTTGATAATTTTGATCCTTCCATTGAGTTTAAAATGGAAAACTATGTTGGGTACAAGATAGAAAACAAGATTAGAAGCATTAAAATCAAAATGAAAATTTTTCCCTTAAACCCCCTTTTCAGTTTCAACATGGATAAAGAGGAAGGACATTTCTTTTGCTTAATTTGAACCTAAAAATGAAATCTAAACCAAAAAATTATGGGGAAGAAGCATATTAGATTAATCTTGAGACATAAGGAAATATATAAAAGTGCCAAGTTAAGGTTAAAGTGCATATTGTATGAGGAAATTTAATTTCCTAAAGCAAGCATCCACGCAATGTGGTGAAGTTTGTAAGGGAAAACCATTTTATAGGTTTTTGTACTTTTTTTTCATATTTTAATTTGGTACGTTTGTATTTTTCTCTCTTAGTTAAAGCTTTTAATTTTGCTCTATTAGAGCACTAATAGCCTTTATAACTTCATTTTGTTAGTGCTGTTAGCCTCTATGCAATTTCTAAAAATGTTAATAAAGTGAAATTAAATATTTAATTAAGGGAAAAATTATATATACTAAATTAAAAATTGAGAAAAAGCATAGGTACCTTCAAAATGGTTTTTTTCAGTTTGTGATTTGAAATGTGTTATGCAATATTTAGGCTTTGATCGCTGCCCAATACCTGCAAGGGATCAAGCACCAAGTGAAGGGAAATTAAGGGAAAAACCAGAATAAAGTAGTGAAGCTACTAACTCTAACATTAATTTTGTGTTGATTGTCATTTGTGATTGTTTGAGGTTATGCGCATGGTTGGACATGTGATTAAATACTTGCAAAATGTGGTGTCTTGGCCTTGTACGTCATTGATATTTATATGTTCCCATTCCATGACATATTTATATTGTATGGTGATGATCAAGTATGCTAATGTTGTTGTTAGTGACTATTGCTATTGATATTTTAATGAAATCTCACTCCTCCCTTGCAATGTAACAACATAGGACCAAGTAGCTCTAGGGGCAAGAGCAAGCAAGATGAAGGATGAGGAAAGAAAGGTGACAAACCCATGTTTTTACATGTATTTTCATATATTTTTGGTGGGTTTTTGTCATTATTATTGGTCCTTAATTGCATTATTTGAGCATAATTTATATTAGAATGCTTTAACTTGAATTAGTGCATAATAGGGGTAAAATTGTCATAATTGTGATTGATTGATTTTTAAGGACAATTAATACTGCCTTATTATTGAATTTTGATTGCAGGTTTTAGAAGGTTTTAAAATAAAAATAAAAATAAAATAAAATAAAAAAGAAAATAAATTAAATAATAAATAAAAGAAAAAAATATAATAATAAAAAGAGGTGCACTAATACAACGTCATCATCTTCGTGAGACCAAAGGGGAGAGACACAAACAGAGTGCCAGCGGTGGAAAAAAAGAGAAACCAGCAACGCGAACAGAGGCGCGACGGCATCGCAGAACCTCTTCATCGCCATCGTCTTCTTCTTCTCCTCCGTCTGGAATTAGTAGGGGCAGGCCAGAGACAGATTAGCGACAGCAAAGAAAAAGAAGAGACCAGAAAACAGTGGGCTTCCACGGCGAAATTACACCTCCAAATTCCATCTTCATTGTTCTTCATGGCTAAATCGAATTAGAATTTTGGTGGAGCTGTAATGATGGTTAGGAGTAGCTAAATCCTTCCAATTCTCTAGAGCAATGGTTATGGCTTGAACTTAGAGTTTCAAAGGGGAGTTTCAGCTCTTCCAATCTTTACTTTTTTCATTGTACTTGTGATTTCTAGGTCTTAAAATGAATTTTATAATGTTTGAATGGGCTGTGATGATTTATATTTGTATTGAGACTAGTTGTAGTTGGTGGAATCTTTGATTAGCGTTTAACATTATGCTGTGATTAGCTTTAATTTCTTTACATTGTACTCGGTTAGACTATGCGTTGAAATTATTGTGAACATTTAGTAGTAATTCAAGGTGACTTGGTTATTAGACTAAAAATGTTAATTGTTTTTCTTTGATTCTCTTTGGCTAATTGTGCTGAAACAGTTTAATTGTGAGTAATTAATATTCAAAGTGGCTTGGTGTTGATTATTCTAATTAAACCGAGTCTAAGGGGTAGCCCTTAGAGTCTTTTGAATTTAGCTAACTCCCAAATTAATTGAAATAATGATAGTTGCAACACCTAACTTTCTATATACCAGTAGGGTCCACTTAACATCTGTGGATCACTAGACGCCAGTGTTCTATTATAGAAAATGACAAATTTTTTTTATATATATATAAATACTGACGAGTGATTCACACACTTGAACCCTACTTCTGAAGCACGTATGACAGGCACACGGATTTAAAATAATACTACTATTATATAAGTTACTACCTTGGTCATTCAAGACAATGACCCTTACCTGAGCACTGAAAGTACACACTCCCTTAAAGAAGGATACAAAATAGTATAATTACTAGTAAGTGGGGGTTACTTGCTCTTAAACATCTAATAAGTCAGATAATTAAATATCAAAATAATTATTCTATAGGTACAAAAGCAGTAGGCATTCATGCTCTTCATACAAGCCCACCTTCAGCACTTATGACTTCCTTACTCTTGGAATTGCTTGCTCTAGCTGTATAATATAGGAAGGGAGGGTGAGATTTGAACGAATCACCGTAGTAGTAATTTCTATCAAACAAATGTGCAGATTACATAAAGCATGCAAAACAAGCCAAAGTGGAACATAACTTTGCAAGCTAATGCAATTAAGCCTTTATGCGCAATGATAGATAGACAAGCTGAATAAATAATGCGCAAATAATTGGCAATCACTGCCCCATGTCTATCAGCTACACGTGATCACGGCTAAATAATCCATGCAAGGAATTAAGGATTACATGTTCTCATGCTTTAGAAAAGCAATATGGTACAAATAGACATGCAGCAATCACACACAAGTGTAAGGTAGGAAAGAACTACTACCTGAACCTTCTGCTTCAAAATCAAACCTTACTTGTTTCCTTTCTCTTAGCTTCTTCGGTAGGCTTTTGCAGATATCAAAACCTATTATTTTAGTAAGGGTAGGTTAATGCTTGATCCAACTAAAATTCATAAATTAGAAATCTCTCTTTAAATCCCAATCCTTTTTCAATCTCTACCTTACTTAATAGTTGGTCATCCTGGATAATTTTTCTTATTTAATACATTTACTGTGGAGAGTTTCTCTCTTTATCTCAGCCCAAATAGTTACTTTTCTTAGTAACTGATCATCTTGGTCAAAAATAATATATTATATACACACACAAGTCTTCTATCTTTAAAATATTTTCTATTAACACTTCATATTAAATCTCAAAATTATTCTCCAGTTTTGAAAATCATCGTCACAGCACTTTGATAAATTTCTAACCATATTCCAAAACAACTATATATAACAACTCTATTAGCCTTTAATTACTCTTATCCCCTTGCCTTACAAGCTTACTAATCGAAAGTGTGTACACATACACAAATATATACTTTATAGCACTTCCCATGCCAAACACCTAACACTTAGGCGCCTATGCTAGAGTATAAATTATTATTTTTGTACTTCTAACTTGCTTCTAAAATTGGCTTGGCTTAATTAACTTCATACTGTAATTTCCAAATCCATACAATTCTTCACTTTAAGTCTAAAAGAGAAATTCCAGATTGGATGCCAATAGCTAAATCATTCCACTCAACATTCTATAGGTTCTTTTATCAATAAAATCCAATGATTTCTCAACACTTTGTAACAAAATATCCCTTGGTTCAAAGTTTCACATTTTAGAGTTCTAATCAATTTTCCTCTTAAAAATTCAAAAGTCCCCAAACTTCAACCATTTCTATTCACCATTCGATCATATAACAAATTAACTATCATAATCATCACTTATCATTCAAAACCTTAAGAACAAACCATACATGGTTCTCCTCCTCATAAATTTTGAGTATCAAGGTTCTAAAACCACACCCTTATTTATTTATTTATTTAGTTAGACAGCATTTCCACATCAACTCTAAGCTTCCAAAGTCAATTCTTCATATCACCACTAAACAGCTGCGCATCATTATTCTTTATATTCCTAATCATTCCTTCCATTAAACTCCAACTCTCCCACTCACCTTGAATCCCAATAAATTTTTACCCTCAACTCAAAATCCTTATTTCAACATCTTGTTTCAATTGCTAACTTAAATCTGGAAATTTTTATGTTGGAGAACAATATTTAAAATAACTAGCTTAGAATCTTTAAACTTAAATTCCAGATTTACAGCTCACACACCACTACTTCCTTCTTTCTCATATATCTCTCGCTACTCACATTCCAGCTCCCACGGTCACACTCAAGCAATTATATAAATATATAAAACCCAAACTCAACTCCATTCAGCAGCAAAATCATCATCTTTCTTCATTCCATTTAAAACCCGATACATCCATGTATAAACATACATCTCCGCCACTTTAGTTTCTAAAATTTCAGTCCCATGACAGCAACATTAATCAACATATCAGAGACATCAAAATTGGAAGACCCGTAACCTCCCGTCACTAAATCAACCAGAAAATATATACTTATATGTACATATAACACAGGCCCATAAGCTAAACTTTATTCTGCTACAGATTGTGTATACATATAATATTATATTATATTCTTCCTAACTTACAGAACCTAAAGCTACAAGTATCGAAACTATATATATATATATATCAGTTCGGTCTCCACTCAAACAAGAAACGAAATCAGCATGCAGCGACAAACCTCTGTTTTTCGGCAACCAAAACAGAGAAGGAAAACAGCACATGCAAACTCAAAAACCAGCACCATATACTTCAATATTGCCATATAACATGAACCCACCGATCCTTCTCTCCTTTCCTTAACTTTCTCTCACTAAACCCAACTTCTACCTTCATCAACACCTCAAACAGTCCCTGTTTAACGACAATAAAGATGCGAGAAGGATTAGAGAGCTCACCTGGAATGTTTGATCGGTTTGCATGCACTGGATACTACCTCCGGTCACTCCTCCAGCTCCACCAACTCAGTTTCTTCCGTGCTCTCCTTCTCTCACTCTCCATCTCTACCTCTCTTTTCTTTTGGGCACCGAACGAAATGAGTTAGACACGTGGGTAACCAGTTGTTACATGGAGGAGTGAATCAGATGGCTATTAGAGAAGGTAGCACTTGTATTACAAAGTTCTTGGACCAATCTTGACCTCACACATAATTATTTCTCCAATCCTATCATTTCTCCTATTTTTCTGAAATATAAGATATATCCAGAAATTAAACCAAAATATCCTGAATGGATTTTTCTTATCCATCACAACTGGTTATCCTAAAATTCTCAGATTAAATATAAATCTCTAAGTATTTTTCCATAATTTCCAGAGAAAATAAACTATTCTTCTCTTAACATTATCTATTAAAATTATTTAAGCCATTTTTGGGGAAATACCTTTTCCAAAATGTCTCTAAACCCTAAAAATCATTATTCCATAATTTTCCCCCTTTATTTGGCAAATAAATAGTTTTAATAAATTTTTCTCTTTTTTACTCATCCTAAATCATAAAATTCAGGGTGTTACAATAGCCTTAATCATTATGATAGAGGATTGCTTTTCTGTTTCCTGTCACTTTGTAATTCTCTTTGCTTATTTCATTCATATCCATTTTATAAACTAAAAATACAGAAATTATTTACTCATTTTGCATCCTTTTAAATTTTGTCAATTAGTTAGTTAAAAGAAAATCAATCCCTTTCCAATTCAATTCCTTTTTTTTTGATACTTAGTTTGCTTAGGATTTCAAATAAAGGCTTCTCAAAGCGAAACAACTCGAGTTTTACACTATATTGCATTGCATGGATTTATTTTGATCAGGAACCCCAAGGCGAATGACAAAGGCTCTCGTCAAAAGGATATGTTTTTGAATATGTTTTGAAGGAAGCTTGTATATATGCTTAATGTTAGAAAATCAAGTTTTTGGTGCGCGCGCGAGTATTATGTTGTTTTGTCTGTATGCGGACCAACATCCGAGCAGGTCAAATACAGCCTAGCATTTTTCAAAATAAGTATGCATGCAATTAATGGTTGAATATTCATGCCAAATAAGTATGCATACAACAATATAAAGGTGACAAATACAATAATATAAGGGTGACAATTTAATTACTGTAGAATAAAAAAATAGAAACTTTAATATATATATTTATATAATATCAGAATAATAGGTATATAGAATATTAATCTGACCCATTCATTTTTTATTTATTCTTTGGTTCTAAAGAAAGAGATGGGATTCTGATGAAAAAAAGAAGAAGAAAGTGAAAATGAAAGGATTCCAATCTTATATATGCAATGGATTCTGGTCATCAATTAATAGTATGAACTTCGTATATATAAAGCAAAAGCCTTTTGACAAACACATCCAATGACTAGATCCCAATCTTCCTTTATTAGAGTGTACCAATTTCCATTTCGCCTATATAAATCACTGGTTCGTAACATTTTATCATCAGACCAAAACATGGGGAAGTCTTCTGTTAAATTGATGTTCTTATTAGCTGTTTTGATCGTTGCATCGAGTAAGATTTCTCATTGTTTTGCTATGTTATGTTCAATGCAGATTTTTCATTCACTAGCAAGTCTATGTTCAAAACTTCAAACTAACTGCAAAGAAATAATTATTCCCTTGAAAATATTTATGCAGATGTGTGTGAGGAAACTGAAGCAAGGTATCGTGTGATAAATTGCCGTAACTGTCCATGTCCTTGCGATTTTTCAAAAGGATGTCCTTGTCGTCCTTCAGAGGAGGCTTTTCAAATGCAGGCCAGCAACCAATCGTCTCCAACTAATAATAATAATGGATAGAAACATATATAATATCTTCATTATGTGACAATCAACTATGTTCCTTTGAGAATGTTAGGCGATAACATGTTCAATAAATAATAAAATTTATGGCGAATATATCCCATTATCTTATATGTATGATATCCTGTCCATTTATGCGTGAATTCGAAATGCAAATAACCATATAATGGATTCAATATAAGTTATATAGTTGATACTAATATCATTTTGTTCATATTGATGTTGAAAGGGTCAATTTTTACTTGCTGACAAAGAAAAGAGATAAATTATCACCAGCCTCGAGAAGAATTGAACCTTGATATAGCTATCCGCTCTCACTTTACACGCACGCTAACTACTCCATAATCCATATAACTCCGTTTGGACAATTTATATTAGATAAAATTTATGTCGAGTTAGTTTTATCTATTAATAAGTCAAGTTTATTTGTGAGTTTATAAATGTAAATACGTATCTTAACAACTAATAATATCAAAATAACAAGTGTCTATATATAATTTATAAATAATAATTTATATTATAAGAGCTTTTACAAAACTTCACAAATATTCACCAATAAATGTGATTGTAGAAGCTGAACAAATGAATAGAAGCATGTTATAATCCTATTTCACGCTGCAGGCTCATACCATGGATAATTACATCTAGGTAACCTATGGGTTTCATTATTATTGTAGCATGTGCTTACCGGTAAAATACAAAAACAACGAGGAAGGTATAAATTAGAGGGAATATCACAGCCTCCAAGAACAAATCACTTAATGGGAAACAACGATCACCACAAATTTGTCTTTCTTGCGATGCCTTCTTCTCAAATTCCATCTTTTTTGTTGCGTTTCTCTTCCATGTCTTCTTGTGGATCCGAGGAAGAAGAATATAATCTAACGCAAAGAGACAAGGAAAATTTTCATTTTAGGACCGTTGTAGATAATTAATATTAGTCAACCCTTAAAACATTTTAAAATTTTGGTCAACCCCCTCATTAAAACAAAATTAAAATTTAAAAGTAAAATTATAATAATACCCCTCTTTCTTCTTTTTTAGAAATAAATATTAATGGTTGCCGGAGGTCGGAGCTTTGGTGGTGGCGCCCAGAGAGGGTTTGAACCCATAACCTCTTGGCACACTAAAAATAATATGACCACCAAGCCAACTAAGCTTTTAGTCATATGATATCACTATACTGTTCATTTTTGCGTGCTTCTGAAATGCAAATAATACCATATAATGGATTTAGTAAAATTATATAGTTGATATTACTATCATTTTATTGATATTGATGTTGAGAGTCTCAATTTTACTTGCCGGGGGGGGGGGGGACAAATTTTCAGAAGCATCCAGAAGAATTGAACCCCATAACAACCTATATTATTTAGAATTGATTTAAGTAGCAAAAATAATAATCATTTTCCACTTCTATAACATGAACAAAACAAACTAATTTAGGACTTTGTAAACAATTGAATTGATACAGAGTATGAGAATACTGCTTACAAGCTTATTATGGACAAAGCCTAACATTTAATGTGGTCCTTCATTAATTATTCTTAACTTTAATTAAAAAAGGAGATCCATACATTATCCACCCTCACTAAATGCGTGCACACACACTAACTACTCAATAATCCATATTAGGTCGGGTTACTTATATCACCTTCTATTCTTTGTATAAGATTCAATTGATTAATTTGGAAAGATTAAGTTGTTAAATTATTTTAAAGTATTTATATTTACTGTTTTTCTTCAAACTAATTTGCTTTACTTATAGATTGATATATAATTTAATGATACATATAATTAGTATTGTAGAGAGATCATGTAATATTAGTATAATTAAATAAATTAGTAATTTTCCTAATCTCTCCAAATTAGTCAATTGGATCTATATAGAATTGAAGGTAATATATATTTATTGCTATACATATCTATCTTAACAACTAATAATACCAAAATAATAAGTGTACGTCCATATAAAAATTTTTTAAATAATAATTTATGTTATAAAAGCTTATGCAAAACTTTA
>NW_021634187.1:0-38756 GCF_004799145.2 Neltuma alba | reverse complement strand
AAGAAGTGTTATAGCTTGAGAAAATTCATAGATCTTCTTTAGAATTAAAAAAAATTTATGGAGTAGACAAAAAATTTTCTAAGCTCTAAAAGGCTATTAAGAAAGCCGGATTAATGTGAGCCAAGTAAATTGTAAGGAAACTTGGAGACTAAGTTTAATTCAAGGGCTAAGATCTATTCTTCCTTTTCTCTCCATTAGATTTATGCCACCTATCTCTCTTCTAGAAGGATGATGTAAGAAGATGATGTATTGATGATATAAAAGTGCACTTGGAGTTTCAAGTTTACCCTACAATTTTCTACTAGTTTTCAAGGGCATAATGGTCCATTCAAGGCATAAGTTTTAGCTATAAATACCTCACCTTGGAAGAGCATTTTGGCAGGCATTTGTAGAGGGAAAACTCTACCAAAACTTAGCGAGAAAAATAGGGATGAAGGCCAAGAAGGAGGACTAAGATTCAAGCTTCAAAATCAAGGTATGTGGTGATTCTAGCACCTGTCTTGATGCTATTTTGATTAAGTTACTATTTGTATCTGATTCTAAAATTTTGGATGATTAAATTAAACTGTCTAAGCTTTAAATCCATAGGTAGAACACTTCATTTAGATATGTGTACGATTGATGGTGATTTTTCAAAGTTAGGGTTTAAAATCTGTAAATAGTTTTGACCATTAGAGTAGTAAGAAACTTCCGTACAATTTTGGTATTGTTTTGCATAGAATTGATTCCTAAAACTATTTTTCCTTTAAAGAGCACTTAGGAGATTTTAATAGGACTTAGAACCACTCAGTTTCAATTTTTCTGAAATTAATTATGAATTTTCAAAATTGAGCAAAAATTCTAGAAATATCGATAAACAATACTCGCGAAGCAAGCCTTGTACTTTGTGTAGTTCTTGGTCCTAGTGAGTAATATGAAACATTCTTACTTTTGCCCCTAATAGTATGCGTTTAGAAGCAAAAGGGTATGTAGAAACTTTACGTAGGCCCAAAAAATTAAAATTCTTCTTTAATTCCTCAAGTTACTATTCACTGTGCATTTTTTTTAGATTATAGGTCCAACTTAAAAAAATCATAACTAATTCTACAAAAATCATATAAAGTGCTCCAAATTTATAGTTGAATCTATTCCAATACTCTTTGGGTAAAAAATATCAAACTGGACTTATCTCTTGCCAATTTATACAGTTTATTCATTAAACTTTGTTGTTCATTTGGTAAATTCTAAAACTTTCAGATTTATTACCTCAGTTTTGGAAATTTGTATCTCCTTATGTACACATCCAGTTAAGGTGATCTATCTCTCACTTTAGAGCTTGGGATATATACTGTATTCTTGCTAAAATTTGTGGCTTAATTCATTCATATGGTAGGTCAAACTGGAGCTGAAAGATGACTACTCTAGGACCTACGTTTTATCTCTTACACGATTCTTACTTTCATTCTTTTAAGAATCCAAGTATGTATAATTCAATCTCATGCATTCTCATTACATCCCATACTCATTCTTACATGCCACCAATGTTATATACAACTAAATTACATAAATTGACATGTTCCATAATTATTACATAACTAGAGAATTCAAGCATCACAGAGTAATGATAACAATTTTCTGCTTCTTTAAGTCAATCTTTCGGCTTCTCTTCATGCAACCATTACCCATCATGCTTGACCTAAATGATTGATTAGGGAGAGGTGAGATTCAGAGAAATCTCAATAGTAAACAATACCATATTAATCATGCTAGATGGATGCTAATGCATTATATGCAACTTGCTAATTCTCTTGTTAATTAGTGACATATTAGCATGCTTAATGCTACCTACTTAATGCATGGCCATGGAGACATAATCTACTCATCATAAATAGCAATTACAATAGCTATAACATATCACAATATCAACCAATCATCATGTGCATATCAATACACAAGCATACAACATCAAGCAATGTTAATAAGTAAGTTCACTATCTCATACTTCAAGCTTTTCCCTTGCTTTTCCTTTGACTTCCTTGACTTTCCAACCAAGAAAGCTTTCAGTTAATATCATCAAATATTCTCTTGGATGTTTCAAGATCCTAAACATAGTTGTAATTATCATACTATCCATTAGGACTAAGAGATTACATAATATTCAAGACTAGCTCTCTTAAACCTCAACCCATTCTCTTGATGTTAGGGTTTTCTTTCTAGCTTTTCTGACATAAATCTCATCATTTCCTATCCTTAAGGTCCATTTCTTGTCAATTAGGACCATTTTAGGTGGCTTTAGATTTAAGAAGATCAAATCTGGAATTTTTTGCTTCGCAGGTACTGTTCATACAAAAATTCCAAAGTTTTTGCTCAAGTTTGACAATTCATAATTAATTTTAGAAAAATTGAAACTAAGTGGTTCTAGGTCTTACTGAAAGCTCCTTAAATTCTCTTTAATGGAAAAATAGTTTTAGGAACCAATTTAGTCCCGAATAGTATAGAAATTTTCTACTGCTCTAATGGTCAAAACTGTTTCCAGATTTTAAGCCCTAAATTTGAAAAATCACCATAAATCATATGCAAATCCAAATAAAGTGTTTTACCTATGAATTTAAAGCTTAGAGAGTTTACTTTAATCATGCCAAATTCTAGAATCAGATGTAAATAGTAACTTAATTGAAATAGGCATCAAGATAGGTGCTAGAATCATTACATACCTTGATCTTGAAGCTTAAATCTTGTTCCTTCTTCTTTACCTTCACCCCCATGTTTTCTCTCTAACTTTTGGAAAATTTTTCCCTTTACAAAAGCTTGGAAAAATGTGCTTCCAAGGGGGGTATTTATGGCCAAGACTTATGCTTTGCATGGACCATTATGCCCTTGAAAGCTAGTAGAAATTGTAAGCGCAAACTTGGAGCTTTAAGTGCCTTTTTACATCATCAATACATCATCCTTCTAAAAGAGAGTTAGCTAGCATAAATCTAATGGAGAGGAAAGGAAGAATAGATCTTGGCCCATGGATCAAACTTAATTTCCAAGTTTTATTTCAATTTATTTGGCTCACATTTATTTAGCTTTCATAATGGCCTTCTGGAGCTTAGAAAATTCTTCTGTCTAATCTATAAATTTTTTTTAATTCTACAGAAGATCTATGAATTTTCTCAAGCCATAACACTTCCTTTAAGCTTCACATAAAAGTCACTTACTAAAATGCCCTTAACCAGCAAAATTGAGCCTTCTATTTTATTCCTGCCATTCTGCTAATCTTTTAGAAGTAAGACTAATTTTATAAATTAACATATCCTTTAAGCTTCCTAACCTCCTTTTTATGTATATTTTTTAGATCTATTGCTATCTCAAATAATTACCTCAATCGGTGTACTTTTTACTAGCCATAATCTTATAAATTCTATTTAAGTTGCCTTAGGGATATTTTCATCATTTCTCTTCATAAAAGAGTCTTAGAATATTATTTTCCATTTTCTAGGATTTTCTTAAAATTTTTTGTATACTTTCTACTTTTACCCATATTGGCTATAACTTTTTGAATTTACAATTTACTCCCCGCTTGGACTTAACCTCATAAAACCATCTCTTTGAGGCTTCTAACTTAACCTTTGGCCTGTATCGAGCCTCTTTTCTCTTTCTCGACCCTTGAGACTCTCCTAGAACCTTAATGTTACTTACATGTTTGCCCTCTAGTGACTTTCTTACTTCACAGTTTAGTCCCTGTACCTTAATGGCATGAGAAGCAAGGAGAAGAAAGTGGAGAATTGTTGATGTTAATGAATGATATTATCTTCAATATGTAATTTTCCTATTATGTAATTATTGTTATGGATGTCAATGATGCCATGTATTTAATTATAATGCTTATGGCATGTATAGAAATGTATGAGCACGAATGGGAAAGAGTAATCCCATGTTATGTATGCCAAAGAAATAAAAAGAATTTAAGTAAAGAGATGCTAAGAGATAAAACGTAGGTCCTGGAGCAGTGCGTTTATAGCTCTAGTTTGACCTATCAAATGAATGAGTTAAGTCACGAGATTTGGCAGACTTATAGTACACATCCCAAGCTTTAAAATGAGAGGTAGATCATCTCAATTGGATTTGTACACAAGGAGATACAAATTTCCAAAGTTGAAGCATAGAATCTGGAAGTTCCAGATTTTTGAAATGAATAGTAATATTTATTGATTTAACTGTATGAATTGGGCAAGGATAAGTCCAATTGGATATTTTTCCCTTAAATACCATTGAAATAGATTTTAGTATAATTTTAGATCACCTCAATATGATTTGTATGGAATTAGTTATGAATTTTTGAAGTTGGACCTGTAGTCTGAAAATTTAACAGTGAATAGTAACCCGAGTAATTATGTTAAAATTTTAAATCCACGGGCTTGTGTCATGATTTACTTGAACCATAATGGTTACGAATGTGTGCTCTGAGGGGGTTAAAGGTAGGACGTTTCATTTTGGTATCAGAGTGGAGGTTCTGGCAAGTATGTAAACAGACCAGAGGTTCTGACCAATGTATAAGAAGAGTATTGGTTCAAGCAAAGCCCGATATGAGGGAAAACCTAAATTAGAAAAGTAACAGGTTACTAGGATTGGTCCAACTGAGGCTAAGGTATTGAGGTGTTTTCTACAAGGGAAAGAGACATAGAAGAGAAGTAAGGAATGACAGAGAGTAACTTGAGAGATAGGTAGTCACTGCTAAGGGACTCCTCTCCGGAGAGGAATGGTTGAGTTGAGAGAGCTTGACCAGGGAATGACTCAAAGTTGAAAGATGTCCCCAGAGGGTAATAGCTAAGAGTATAGTAAGCTAGTAAGGAACAGGAGTCCAGACCCTAATAGGGAAGCAGGGTAACAACCTAAGCCTCAGGTGATTGGTTAAAGGTACCTAACTGGAATGTCACACAGCAAAGGTGATGATCAATGCCTACTGTGTAATATGGTCACTTTATGATTAGTATATGACCATAGAAGTGATTGGTTAAAGGTACAGTATGCCAGTCAGAGGTATAAGTCAATGCCCTAATAAGGGAACTGAATGTCAACCTGTACCTTAAGTAATCGATGTAACCTCGATAGAGGCAAGGTAACAGGATGAGATCTTTGAGGTTTGTTCAAATCCCTGAATAGAGATAGAAATCCCTAAGGGATAGTGAACTAAGAGAGATAGAGATTAGATGATAATGAATGAAGGGTCAATGATGACCTAGGTGCCAGACCTAGATACCACACAGCAAAGTGAGTAAATGTTTGCTGTGTAATGTGATGAGGGTATGGTGATCAATACCTGACTATAAGAATAATTGGCCAAGAGGTAAAGAAAGTTAGAGAGAGTAAAGTGAGGCAAGATCCCACTTGAGGATAGAGATGAAAGGAAATGAATAAGAACATGATAGTGGATGGTTGTATTGGGAACTAATAAACAGAGAGATAAGCAAGTTCCTAGTGATACCTAGAGCTTGATGATGCCTAGATACATGATAATGTTAGGGACTAAACAGTACTCTTTTATGTCCCTAAGGCATCCAAGAGCATGTGTAACATCCAGACTTTTAGGTCTAGAAGTTCCAAAAATAGCCTAAATTAAATAGGTTACCAGACCCCTGTGAGCAGAAGTCCCAAAGATGAGAAAGGAAGTTAAAGCAGTTTCAGGGACTAAACTGCAAAGTAAAAGTTTTCAGGGGCTCGAGTATAATTAAGGTTAGAGGCTCCAGTAAAGTCTCAAAGGCCCAAAAAGAGAAAAGAGGCTAGATACAGGCCAATGGGTAAGTTAGAAACCTCAAAGAGATGGTTCTATGAGGTTAGGCTTAAGTAGGGGTAAAACCGTAAATTCAAAAAGTTATGACCAGCAAAGGCAAAAATGGAAGAGTGTACAGAAAATTCTAAGAAAATCCCAAAAAAATGGAAAATAATATTCTAAGACTCTTCTATGAAGAGAAAAGATAAAAATACCCCTGAGGCAGCTTAAATGGAATCTATGAGGTTGTGACCGGTAAAAAGTATACCGTTTGAGGTAATTATTTGAAATAGCAGGAGACCTCAAAAGTGTATACAAAAATGAGGTTAAAGGGTTGAAAGGTTGTACTAATTTATAAAATTAGTCCCGCAACCAAAAGGCCAGTAGAGTGGCTTTAAGAAATTAAAGATCTGGTTTTGCCGATAAAAGGGTATTTTAGTAAATGAATTTTATGCAAGGCTTAAAGGAAGTGTTATGGGCTAAGAAAATTCATAGATACTCTCTAAAATTAAAGAGAATTTATGGATCTGACAGAAAATAATTACAGAGGCCAGAGCACTGTAATTAGAGAAAAGAAGTTAAACCCGGAGTAAAAGTGCACCGATAAAGTATTAATCAGAGTCTTGCACTTTACTTGGGCCACAAGTCGCCACTTGTCAAGCCTTTAATGGATGGTAATTAAAGCTTTCCAAGTGTCAAGCTACCAATGGAGAGGATCTTGACTTTGGAATTTAATTACATTATGATTTAAGTTAATTAAGAGAGAGGATTAAGATTAAGTAGGCTAATGACACTTGGCATAACATTAATGATGGTTGGTGGGATATTTTGTACACATTAATGAGCTCATCTCTCCCCTAAATCAGATGGGAATTTCGTGCAAGGCATGAAGAGAGGGAAAAAGAGAGAGTTTTGAGGGAAAACCAAGAGAAAGGCATCAACTTTGGTCATACAATCAAGGTTCAAGGTGAGTTCTTGGCTCTAAATGTGTTCTTGCCTTGGTTTCTTTCTCTTTTATGGTTGAAAATATGTCTTCTCTCCCTTTTGATGGCTGGTCGAAATGGTTGATGAGTGGGGAAGGGAGTTTGGTTGTTAGATCTTGCTAGAACACCTCAAAGTATGGTAGATCCAAGTGGATCTATGTGAAAATTGGAAGAATTACGTGCTGATTTGATGGCTTTTTTGAATTAGTTACTGTTCATATCTGGTTCTGAAATTTGGCATGCTTAAATTACACTCTATGAGATTTAAATCCATGGGTAGAACACTTTATTTGGATATGTGTACGATTTATGGTGATTTTTCAAAGTTAGGGTTTGAAATCTGGAAACAGTGTTGAACTTTTGGAAGATTGTCGAGTTCCATACAATTCTGGTACTGTTCTGAGTAGAATTGGTTCCTGAAACTATTTTTCCTTTAAATTTAACTTAATTAGCTTTCATTGAGACTTGGAAGCACTCAATTTGGAGTTTTCTAGATTTAATTATGAATTTTCAAAGTTGAGCAAAAATGCTGGAGATTCTGCGTGAACAGTACCCGCGAACCAAAATTTCCAGATTTGATATTCTTGAATCTAAAGCCATCTAAAGTGGTCCTAATTGATAGGAAATAGATCACAAGAATGTAAAATGATAAGATTTATATTAGAAAAGTTAGAAAGAAAACCCTAAGACTAAGAGAAAGGGGTTGAGGTTCAAGAAAGCTGGTCCTAATGGATTGTGTCATCATTATGGTTATGTTTAGGACCTTTGAAACATCCAAGAGGATGTTTAGTGATGTTGACCAAATGCCCACATGGTTGGAAAGTCAAGGGAGTCAAAGGAAAAGTAAGAGGAAAGCTTGAGGTGCAAGGTAGTGAACTTACCCTTTATGTGCTTGACATGGTATGCTTATGTGTTGGTTTGTATTTGTTGTTTGAATGATGTTGTGACATGATGATTGTTGCTGGAAATGCTATTTTTAATATGTTCCCATGGCCATGCATTTTTATACCAAGCATAAAGCATGATGGCATGTCACTAGTTAACTTAAGTTTATGAAAAATTATATACCATACACTAGCATCCATCTTGTGCATGTATGTGGTAATGTTTGCTACTGAGATTCCCCCGAATCTCACCCCCTTCCTAACCAACCATTTAGGTCAAATCAATGATGGGCACTAAGGGCATGAGAAGCAAGGAGAAGAAGTGGAGAATTATTAATGCTAATGATTGATGTTATTATTCAATGTATAATTCTCCTATGTTGTAAGTTATGTTATGAATGCCATTACTTCAATGTATATGCTTAGGATGTTTATGGCATGAATGAAAGTATATGAGTATGAATGAGAAAGATTAAGCCCATGCTATGTATGTCAAAGAAATAAAAAGAATTAAAGTAAGGAGATATTAAAGGATAAAACGTAGGTCCTGAAGCAGTTAGTTTTGAGCTTCAGTTTGACCTACCAAATGAATGAGTTGAATCACGAGATTTGGTAGACTTATAGTACATATCCCAAGCTTTAAAATGAGTGGTAAATCAAATCATTTGGATTTGTATACAATGAGATATGAATTTTCGAAGTTAAGGCGCAGAATCTGGACAGTCCAGATTTTACCAAATGAATAGTAATTTTAATCCAATAAACTGTACGTTTTCAGTGAGGATGAGTTCAGTTGAATATTTTTCCCTTAAAGAGCATTGAAAGAGCTTTCCGTATAATTTTGGAACACCTCCATACGATATTTCTAGAATTAGTTATGATTTTTCAAAGTTGGACCTGTAAATCTGAAAACTGGACAGTGAACAGTAATTTTTCGAAAATTAACGTCCAAAGTGAAATTTTTAAGTTTTAAGACCATCCAAAGTGGTCTGGAATGGTTCTAAATGAATGCTAAGGTATTATTAAGTAAGGTGTGACAGCATGCAACCATGAAACTCAGGCCTTTAAGGAATCTAAGAAATGGAATTCCTATAGATAGATGCCACTACCTATAAGATTGAGTAATCTAGTGGAGAGGCTATCTTTGATAGGGATATGGTATTCGAGGAATGTACCCTGGCAGAGATTGCATATATAGAAAGTCTTGACCATGAAGTACCTCTCTAAGAATGGGAAAGTGGTTCTCCAGACCAGAGTGATACTGCTCTAGTAAGAGTAAGCTATCCTCTGAAGGAATGAAACAGAAAGTAAGTGGCTGAGTTGACGATGCTCCAGTCAAAGCAATCTATCCTCCCACAGGAAAAGTAGAAGTAGCCGAGGCAAGGCACAGAAGGGATCTTATCCCAGAGAGAGAGAGTGAAACTGGTTAAGACAATAGCAGTGTGATATGCAAATAGTTACTCCTCGAGCTTAACAGGGTACTACAGAATACTGAAGGATAATGAGAATGTGATGATATAAGTCCTCTCCTGATGCTGTCTGAATTATTAAGAGACAGTAAGGACTACAAAGTCCTAAGACAAGGCAAGCTGGCATGGATATGATGGCAAGCTAATGGGCTCTAGAGATGAGCCAGTGCCTCGGTATTCGAAAGGCACAAAGAAAGGAAAGTGGCATAAGGAAGCTAAAACTAAGGGCTAAAGAAATATGGAAAGGCTAAGAATTGCAGGAGTTGACAGAAAGGATTGAGTAAGGCCTAAGAAGACAATACTGATATCTGTGATCAGTTTTGGGGAATAATCAACCAAGTTACTAGCTGAGTGGAGGTGACTTATTTTATTACTCAACTCTATGGTCTAGAGTCTCCTAGAGATCCTAAGATGGCTCAGATTGATGATAGTATTCCAGGGTCATGATGGATTCTAAAGAGGCTTACGGTAGAGAGCAATAGCTCCTGAGGTCATAGTAGACCAAGCCTAAGAGAAAGTAGCTGAGCCATAAGGGTAAGAGTATAGTACCTCTTTGGGAAGACGACAACCAGAGATGAGTTTAAGATACTGAAATCTCCTTCAGCGGTGGACTAATATAGAGAGAGTACCCTTGACTTGTTCCAGACACCTCTATTGTCGATTAGATTAGGCTCAATTCTGTTCTAGTCAATAAAGGAAAGAAAGGAGATTTGCCCTTAAAGTAAAGAGGAATGGCAGGGCATACAGCAAAGAATAGATAAAGGCTGTATTAAGAGAACCCAAAATGCCATGGTGTAGTAAAATACCATGAAGACAGGCACACTGTCATGGTATTATTATGAAAGGATGAGCCAAAAGTATAGGAAGAATATAAGCAGTGGTGACAAAATGCTTGAAAGCAAAGGCCATGCTCATGTAATTGACAAAAAAGTATAGAACGAAAAGTTATGTAAGTGAGAAGCCCAGGGTTGAAACCTGAAAATGAGGTATAATGAAAAGCTAAAGAGGTCAAAGTTAAGTATAAGTGGGGATATTCTCTTCAGTTAACCTCTCGTTAAAGGTAAGAATATAGGGTTGACTCGGAATTTCGAGGGCGAAATTCTTTTGAGAGGGGGAGAATTGTAACATCCAAACTTTTAGGCATAGAAGTACCAAAAATAGCTTAAATTAGATAGGCTACCAGACCCTTTTTGAGCAGAAGTCCCAAAGATGAGAAAGGAAGTCAAAGCAGTTTTAGGGACTAAACTACAAAGTGAAAGTTTTAAGGGGCTAAAGTGTAATTAAAGTTAGAGGCTCCAGTAAAGTCTCAAAGGCCCAGAGAGAGAAAAGAGGCTAGATACAGGCCAAGGGTTAAGTTAGAAACCTCGAAGAGAGGATTATATGAAGTTAAGTCCAAGCAGGGACTAAACCGTGAATTCATAAAGTTATGACCATCAGGGGCAACAATGGAAGAGTATATAGAGAATTCCAAGATAATCCTAGAAAATGGAAAATAATATTCTAAGACTCTTTTGTGAAGAAAAAAAGGTGAAAATACCCCTGAGACAGCTTAAATGGAATTTTTGAGGTTATGGCCGGTAAAAAGTATACCATTTGAGGTAATTATTTAAAATAGCAAGAGACCTCAAAAATATATACAAAAATGAGGTTAAATGGTTGAAAGGTTGTACTAATTTATAAAATTACTCCCGCAACCAAAAGGCCAGTGGAGTGGCTTTAATAAATTAAAGAGCCGGTTTTGCCGATAAAAGGGTATTTTGGTAAATGAATTTTTATGCAAGGCTTAAAGGGAGTGTTGTGGCCTAAGAATATTCATAGATATTTTCTAGAATTAAAGAGAATTTATAAAGTAGATAGAAGAATTTTTTGAGCTCTGGAAGGCCATAAAGGAAGCCGGAGAAACGTGGGCCAAATAAATTTAGAGGAATTAAGTTTGATCCAACGGCTAGGATCTAATCTCCCATCTCCTCCACCACTTTTATGACACTTGGCATCTTCTAGAAGGTTGAGGTAAGCATGATCCAAGAAGATGATGCAATGACGATGTAAAAGTTAACTTGAAGTTCCAAGATTGCCCTTACCCTTTCTATTAGCCACCAAGGGTATTTTGATCCATTCAAGCCAAATTTTTGACTATAAATAGGCACTCCCTCCCCTTCATATTTTGGCCAAGCAAGGATCTATAGGGGAACCCTGCCGCTCTTGCATCTAGAGAGAGAAAGAGCTATTTCTATTGAGAGAAAGTCCACCTAAGTTCAAGCTTTAAGATCAAGGTATGTGGTGACTGTAGCATCTGATTTGATACCTATTTCGAATTAGTTACTGTTCATATCTGATTCTAAAATTTTTCATGCATAAAGTACACTCTGTGAGATTTAAATCCATGGGTAGAACACTTCATTTGGATATGTGTACGATTTATGATGATTTTTCAAAGTTAGGGTTTGAAATCTGGAAACAGTATTGAACTTTTGGAAGAGTTTTGAGTTCTGTACAATTCCGGTGCTGTTCGGTATAGAATTGGTTCCTGAAACTATTTTTTATTTACATTTAACTTAAGGATCTTTCAGTGAGACTTAGAACCACTCAATTTTGATTTTTCTAGAATTAATTATGAATTTTCAAATTTGAGCAAGAATTCTGGAGATTCTGTGTGAACAGTAATTTCTAGATTGGATCTTCTTGAATCTAAGGCCATCTAAAGTAGTCCTAATTGACAAGAAATAGATCATAAGGATGGGAAATAATGAAATTTATGTTAGGAAAGCTAGAAAGAAAGCCCTAAGACTAAGAGAAAGGGTTGAGGTTCAAGAGAGCTAGTCTTGAACTTTATGTAATCTAGTGGTCCTAATGGATTGTATGATCAATGTGACTATGTTTAGGACCTTTGGAACATCCAAGAGGATTTTGGGTGATGTTAACCAAATGCCCACATGGTTGGAAAGTCAAGGGAGTCAAAGGAAAAGTAAGAGGAAAGCTTGAGGTGCAAGGTAGTGAACTTACCTATTGTCATTGCTTGATGTTGTATGCTTGTGTGTTGCCGTGTACATGTTATTGAATGTTATTGTGACATGTTTTAGCTACTGTAATTGCTATTCATGATGAGTAGATTATGTCTCCATGGCCATGCATCAAGAAGTTAGCTTTAAGCAGGCTAATATGTCACTAATTAACAAGAGAATAAACAAGTTACGTGTAGTGCATTAGCATCCATCTAACATGATTAATATGGTATTGTTTGCTACTGAGATTCCCCTAAATCTCACCCCTCCCTAACCAATCATTTAGGTCAATCATCAATAGGCAATAATGGCATGAGAAGCAAGGAGAAGAAAGTGGAGAATTGTTGATGTTAATGAATGATATTATCATTCAATATGTAATTTTCCTATTATGTAATTATTGTTATGGATGTCAATGATGCCATGTATTTAATTATAATGCTTATGGCATGTATAGAAATGTATGAGCATGAATGGGAAAGAGTAATCCCATGTTATGTATGCCAAAGAAATAAAAAGAATTTAAGTAAAGAGATGCTAAGAGATAAAACGTAGGTCCTGGAGCAGCGAGTTTGTAACTCCAGTTTGACCTACCAAATGAATGATTTAAGTCACGAGATTTGGCAGACTTATAGTAAACATCCCAAGCTTTAAAATGAGAGGTAGATCATCTCAATTGGATGTGTACACAAGGAGATACCAATTTCCAAAGTTGAAGCATAGAATCTGGAAGTTCCAGATTTTTGAAATGAATAGTAATATTTATTGATTTAACTGTATGAATTGGGCAAGGATAAGTCTAATTGGATATTTTTCCCTTAAATATCATTGAAATATCTTTCAGTAGAATTTTAGATCACCTCAATACGATTTGTATGGAATTAGTTATGAATTTTTGAAGTTAGACCTGTAATCTGAAAATTTAACAGTGAATAGTAACCCGAGTAATTATGTTAAAATTTTAAATCCATGGGCTTGTGTCATGATCTACTTGAACCATAATACTTACGAATACGTGGTCTGGGGGGGTTAAAGGTAGGATGTTTCACCTTTCATGAAAATTCATTTACGAAAATGCCCTTTTATCAGCATAATCAACTTTTTAATTTATTAAAGTCACTCCACTGGCCTTTTGGTTGCAAGACTAATTTTATAAATTAGTACAACCTTTCAACCATTTAACCTCATTTTTGTATATATTTTTGAGGTATCTTGCTATTTTAAATAATTACTTTAAACGGTATACTTTTTATCGGCCATAACCTCATAAATTCCATTTAAGCTACCTCAAGGGCATTTTTGTCTTTTCTCTTCACAAAAGAGCCTTTGAATATTATTTCCCATTTTTTGAGATTTTCTTGAAATTCTCTGTATACTCTTCCATTTTTACCCCTGTTTGTCATAACTTTTTAAATTTACGGTTTAGTCCCTGCTTGGACTTAACTTTATACAATCCTCTCTTTGAAGTTTCTAACTTAACCCTTAGCCTATTTCTATTCTCTTTTCTCTTTCTAGGCCCTTAAGACTTTACTGGAGCCTCTAGCCTTGATTATACTTGAGCCCTTAAAAAATTTTACTTTGCAGTTTAGTCCCTAAAACTGCTTTGACTTCCTTTCTCATCTTTGGGACTTCCGCTCAAAAGGGGTCTAGTAGCCTATCTAATTCAGGCTATTTCTGGTACTTCTAGGCCCAAAAATTGGGATGTTACAAGGAAAAAGTTTGATCGGAACATTTAGAAGAGTAAATGATCGATCGTTTTATCGATAAAGCAATGATCGATCAAATGATCGAAGAAATGCTTTAACACAGTTTAATCCAGTAAAAGGGTAATGATCGATCATTTGATCAATAGATCATTGATCGATCAAGTGGTCGACAAAGAACTTTTCAAAAACACTCAATCATTAAGAGAAATATCAATAAACAGATAAGTTATTATGTAATGACAGAACAAGTTATCCATAAAGCTGTGATTGATAAAGTGATCGATAAATGATGTTTAAAGCAAAATACAATGATAGAAGGAAGCTTTACCATTTATCTGTCTTTTCATCGATGACTTATTTATCGATCATGTGATCAATAAATACTTACCATAAATTGTGTTCTATTATCTATCAGTTGTTCAATCATTAGATTATTGATTTTTCTACATACTTCTATACAAAACAGTGTCAACAATGATCGGTAAATTGATCGATCAACACATACAAATTGATTTATCTATCAAGTTATCGATTAACATTTCTGCTAAGTTATTTGTTTGAATAGGAACTTTATCTATCATGTGATCGATAAATCCTTGATCGATTAGGTGATCAATCAACTTATTAAAACACACAGATTCCTTAATCTGTTATCATCAAAACCTTAAATCTAACATTCTCTCCCTTTTGATGATGACAAAACATAGGTGTAGGATTAATCATATATCATCAGATAACAATGTAAATCAAATCACAAAATCAACACAGATTTATGACAAATAAAAAACTAGCAGAAATGCACCACTAATAATATTTAAGCACAGCTGATAACAGTTAAATACTAGAATTCAGATTACATATTAGAAGTACAAGAATCATAACATAAATAGCAGAAAAACATAAAAACACAATGAAAAACTAAACAGATTTCTTCTCCCCCTTTTTGTCAGCATCAAAAGGTGGGGAAGAAGTAAAAGCAGCAGGCAAAGTGATTGAGATAGGAAGAGGGGGGAGCTGAGTGAGTGGAGAGACAGTCTAAGAGATGGGTGGAAGAGTTAGAGAAGGAATAAGCTGAAGAACCATGATAAGGGCTAGGGTAGCAGGAGGAGGAGTGGGAGAGGTGAAAGGTACAGATGGGGAAGTAGAAATAGGAGAAGTGGGTATAGGTGATGTAGGTGGTTCTGGTTTAGGATGAGGAGGAGATGGTGGGTGAGAGAGTAGGTCTTCAAAACTGAAGGAAGTGTTAGGGGCCGAGAAGTTTGTTAAAGGTGAGGCAACCAAGCTTTTCAGTTCTCTGATCTCCTTGTCAACAAAATCAAACCTCTGAGAGACCTCTTTTTCCAAAACTACTATGGCTTAGCGATGAAGATCCAAAATTTTGGAAAGGCCATCAAATTTCCTGTCTAATATTTCCCCATAGTCCTTGGCCATGGCATAAACTCTCCTCTCAAAGTCTTGAAGCTCTACCTGGAACATCTCTCTGATTGATCTTTCCAGAAATGAGGGTCTAGAGGTATGAAAGGGAGCTGCAGTAGATTCTGCCTCATCTTGGGGTCTAGAGTTCTTAGCTATTGGTTGCTTCCTTTTATCTTTCTGAGCTAGCTTTTATAAGTGTCTGAATGGCACAGGGATTCTCATCTTGTTGAGTTGATTGATGCCAAAAGTAGGAATCTTTACTTTAAGTTCTCCTGGCTCAAGAGGTACAATGTTATGCACTTGAAAGAGATAAGTGGCTAATTAAGGATAAGGGATTGGTGTAGACTTGGATTTGTAAAGAACAAAATCCTTCATTTCATTAAAAATCAGATCCCCTGTGTTGATCTTTTCTCCACTGATTATCCTGGCCAGTAGTAAGTAATCATCTTAGTTCAGATGTGAGAAACTCCCAGACTTATTGACCAATACTCCTTGAATAGATATAGTGGATTATTCTATAATAATCACATATTTGCTTTGGTAAAAAATTTAGTTCCCTGGGGTAGTCATCACTTTGCATTAGGATTTTATAGGCTTTGATGTCATTCATGTCACCTCCCCTCACAAATTCTTGGGTTCCTAGTAGTTCATTTAGCTTGGCACTAGAGAAATTAAAGATTCTGCCTCTTAATTTAATTCTTAGATAATCATTTATCAGATTATCTTGATCATCATATTCCTCCATAGATTCTATATTACACTAGAATCTTTTAATCACTTCTGCGTAGTATTCTCCTTCAATGATCAACCAATTTGAATAATGTCACATCCAGTATTATGATAATTGGAGACAAGAAATATTCTCAAATTATTGAGGATTAAAAGTAATAAGGAAAATTCAAAGAATTTTGGTGGAAAATAATTATAGTAATTTTCCAAGCCAATTATAGGAAATTGACTAATTAAAGAAAATTGGTCAAATGTAAATAAGGAAAAATATTTTCGAGCCATGGAAAATTAAGGAAAAATAGGGATAATATCCTTTGAGAGTTATATGAAATTATAAAGTTGGTTTTATGACCAAATTACCCTTAGAGAAATTATAAGAGAATTTAAGGGTGATTTAGGCTAATTGAGGGATTTTATTTGGAAAATTCCAAATAAATATTTTAAGAGGAATAAAATTCCAAGAAAATTCCTATGAGATCCCAAGGAATTATAAGGAATTATGGAATTAAATGGAAACCCTCAAGTGTCCAAGATTTTTCCAAATAAATGTGAATAGTGGAAAAATCTCTAAAGAGAAGGAAATTAATTTTCCTTTTTATTTAAATATTAGGAAATTAATTTTGAGACAAAGAGGACAATTTGGGAAGACAATAATGAGGAGAATAAATTAAGGATCTGATAGAAAATAATTACAGAGACTAAGTTACTGTAATTATAAAAAAGAAGTTAAACTCAGAGCCTAAAGTATACCGATAAAGCAAGATTGGTGTCTTGCAAATCCAAGGGATCCTATTGAGCCATGTGTCAAGCTCTTGAAGGAGAAGATTTGAATTAGCCAAGTGTCATTCCATGAATGGAGAGGATTTTGACTTTAGTAAATAATTTCATTTGGAATTATGTTAATTAAGAGAGAGGAATCAAGACTTAGTAGGGTAATGACACTTGGACTATCATTAAAGAAGGTGGTTGGGATATTTTGAAGCCTTAATCAAGCTCTTCTCTCCCCATTTTCAGATGTTCATTTCGTGCAAGGGAGAAAAATAGAGAAAAAGAGAGAGTTTGAGAGGAAACAAGGAGAAAGGGAGCACTTTTGATCATCCTAGCAAGGTTTCAAGGTTAGATCTTGGTCCTAGAAGTGTTCTTGCTTTGGTTTCTTTCATTTTTATGGTTTAAAATCTGTCTCTTCCCTCTCTTAATGTGGACCAAACTGATTAATAAAAAGGGGAAAGAAGTTTTGATCATAACACTTGCTAAGACACAACAACACAAGCTAGATCCTAGTGTTGGCAAGTGAGTTTAAGTGATTTTAAAGCATTTTTCATGGTTGTTGTTGTGAGAGTTATTTTCGGCCAAGTGAAGAACTGGACCCTAGGATGAGCTTTTCATTGTTTTAAGGCTTCCATGATGCTTAAAATGAGGAATGGTGTAGGGTAGACTAAAAGAAACAAGTGTTGGAAGCCTAAAAGCAAAGCTGAAAATTTTGGGTCAAAACCTCTAGTGGTTTGGTCGGTTTGTGGCTGGAAGAATCAGTTTTATTTTCACAAATCTAAGCCTATTTTTGGAATCTACATGAAAATCCATGTAGGAACAAGTCAAGGAGTGATTTTTAGGGTTAAAGAGAACCAAATCTAAAACTAGTGAACAAAGGAGGGAACTTTATGGTTCAAGAATCATTTTGATGTATGTTCTTGCTTTTTCATGGTTGGATAATGATTCTTGCTGCCATTTTGTTGAATCACATGGTTAGGGTTTGATATTTGCTAAGGGAAAGAGGAGAAGGAAGAAAGGCTAAGACTTTTGAAGTAAGGTAGTAAGTTAAACCTAGCTACTACCACTAACTAGCATTGTTGATTATTGTATGGTTAATTGCTATTATTGTGATTGAGCTCTCTTGATTGTTATGTGGCTGCTCTTTATAGTATCTTGCTTTGGCCTTTGCATGATTGAGTTTGCCAAATGATAAGCATGTTAGTTCATCCATAGTAGCTAATGTGATCATGCATAATAATGATGCTTGCTTGGTGATATAGTTGGTTAATTTACTACTGGGATTTTCAAAAATCTCATCCCCCAAGAATCATGTAACATTTTAGGGCTTGAATCTTCAAAAGGGAAGCTGCAGATTGAAGGTTGATTTGTGGAGTTTAGCCACAAAATTCGTGAGCTTATTTTGGTTATGTAAATATTAAACTAACAGTGCTGGAAGCACACTGACCCTGACCGGTTCACGTGACTTTTTGATTATGTTCCCAAACGCGTTAAATCGTGAAATTTGTCATGATGAAAGATGACATCCTGAGCTTCAAATTGATAGCTAATACGTTAAAAATGGCCCAGTATACAATTTATAATGATTTTTCAAAGTTAATGGTCAGAATCTGGACATCAGGGTTTTTAGCAAATGGACAGTGTTGTTTTCTTAAAAACCTGACGCTTTCTCATAAAGAATTGGACAATGAGATTATTTTTCCTTGAAAGAGGACTTAAAGAGCTTTAAGTAGAATTTTGAATCACCCCAATTGGATTTTTGTAGAATAAGTTATGAATTTTTGAAGTTGGGCCAGAAAAACTGGATTTTTACCCGATGAACAGTAAAAATCCGAAAATTAGCGTTTTTATGGTAAAAAGTGAGCCCAAGACCATCCAATGTGGTCAAAAATGATTTTGAAAAGGAACCTAAGTCAATATTATAGTAAGGTGTGACAAATAATGTTCAAGTGGGTCACTCAAATCCAAATTAATTTTCTCATTTTTCTTTAGGCCTTGAATATTAACTGTAGCCACAAGATAGAATTTATGGTTTGTAAAATCTGCCTTATATCTAGCCATGTTCATATCATTATTCAAATTCTTAACCAGAAACCCAGAAGATTCAGATGGAGTACCTTGGGTAGGAACTTGGCGTGACACACCTTCACTTGCTTTCTGCTTTCTCTATCTTAGTTGCTTAGGAGTAGGAATTCTTAGCGCAGCCTCTACAGCTTTCTAAACTGAAGCTTCATCATCGGATTCTATTTCAAACTCCTCAATAACTATTGGTAGCTTGGATTTCAACTTTGATCATGGAGATTTTCTCTGAGGAGTGGGCTGCTCTTCAGTTTGACTTTTCTGAATCTTCAATACTCATCTTTTCTTTGATGGTTCTTCCCTCACTTTTAGTCTGTATCTTTTTCTTTTGTGGTCAAGGTAGTAGTGTCTCTGGATTGGGTTTGTTTCTTGATGCTTTTCTCTTGGTCAACATTCAGTTGTTTAACTCTCACTATTTCTCGTTGTCAAAAGAGATTTCGATGAATATTCAATGTTTTGTGGATTTGAAAGGTTTGGCAGTGATTGGAAGAGCTTAGGAAGTGATTTTGAGTGGAAGGGAACAAGCAATTTAATAAAACAGTGAATTTTAGACCATTGCATAGGAATAGGGGAACGGTTTTATCGAGCTAGGGTTACAATAATTGACGGGGTTTTTCAAAATCTAACTGTTATAAACACTAAATTTATCGATCAAGTTATCAAACAATGAATTATCGATCATGTTATCGATAAATGTTAAGTAGATGTGCGTGCCTGGCCTGGTTTATCAATCATTTGATCGATTAATAATTTATCGATCAGGTTTTTGATAATTCTTACCCATTTGCTGGACTTGACTATGATTCTATGTTGCTATTGATCGATGTGTTGATCGATAATTGAGTGATCAATCAGCTTATTAATAACATTCCTTCCAACTTCTTTCTTTTCTTCCATATACCTCATTTATCGATCAGTTGATGGATAAATCAACCCCTCTTTACAGCTTGATTATCGATGTCTTCATCAATCATTCCATACTCTATTCACCTCTGTTTTTCTTCGACAAAACAGAGCTTCCTGCAAAACAAATTCCTATACACTCTAATGCTTATGTTAGTCTTTTAATCATCAAAACTTTCAATCTAAAGACTTAAATTTAGAGAGATAAAGTGAAATTTCTTATAGCTCATTGGGATTTACCATTCCCAACTCTCTTTTGAAGTAATTGAACTTCTGCTAATCAAGGGGCTTCGTGAAGATGTCTGCTATTTGATATTCAGTGAGGATGAATTCTACTTCTACATCTTTCTTTTGAATATGGTCCCGAATAAAGTGATGTCTGACATCAATGTGCTTGGTTTGGGCATGGTGAACTGGATTCTGAGACAGGCTTATTGTGCTTGTGTTGTCACATAGAATTGGAATCTCCTTCAAGTTGATTCCTAAATCTTGTAGTTGCTACTTTAACCATATAATTTGGGCACAATAGTTGGTGTGGCAACATATTCTGATTCTATAGAGGATATTGCCACAGTATTCTATTTTTTGCTTGACCATGAGACGAGACATCCTCCTAGGAATTGACATTGTCCACTGGTACTCTTTCTGTCTGTCTTATAACCTCTATGATCAGTATTTGAGTATCCCATTAGATATTCTGCTCCTTTCTTTGCATACCAGATTCTCAAATTTTGTGTTCCGACAAGATATCTGAGAATTCTCTTGACGGCCTCTTTATGTGAATCCTTGGGGGCTGATTGGTATCTTGCATACATCCCTACAATGAATTGAATGTTTAGTCTGCTTGTAGTTAGATAGAGTAATGACCCTATCATTCCTCTATATTTGGTCAGATTCACGTCCTTGCCCGTCTCGTCCATGTCAAGTGAGATGGTTGAGCTCATAAGAGTCTTCACACTTTTAGCATTTTCTAATCCATATTTCTTTAGTAACTCCTTGAGATACTTTGTTGGGATATGAATATGCAATTTCTCTTCTGCTTGATTTGCAATCCCAGAAGAAATTCAATTCTCCCATTATTGACATTTCGAACTTGCCCTGCATTAACTTAGCAAACTCTTGACAGAGATCCTCATTAGTAGCTTCGAATATAATATCATCCACATAAATTTGAACAATTAGAAGTTCTTTTCTACTTCTTTTGATGAAAAGTGTAGCGTCCACTTTGCCTCTTTCAAAACCTTTTTCTATCAGGAAATTGCTAAGTCATTCGTACCAAGCTCTAGGAGCTTGTTTTAAACCATATAAAGCCTTTTTCAGTTTGTAAACATGATCAGGGAAATTGGAATCTTCAAAACTAGGAGGCTATTTGATAAAAACTTATTCCAAGATATAAACATTCAAAAATACACTTTTAATATCTATTTGATATAATTTGAAATCCTTAACGCAAGCAAAGGGTAAGAGTACTCGTATGGCTTCCAATCTTGCTACTGGAGCATATGTTTACTCATAATCAATACCTTCTTCCTGATTATAGCCTTTAGCTACTAGTATGGCTTTGTTCTTGATGATTTGTGCAGATTCATCGAGCTTATTCTTGAACAGCTACTTGGTGCTTATAACCGGATGGTCATTTAGTCTAGGTACTAATTCCCAAACTTGATTTCTTTCAAATTGATTCAGCTCTTCCTGTATTACTACTATCCAGAATTCATCGGATAGAGCCTCGTCAACATTGGTTGGTTCAATATGTGAATTGAATACAGAAAAATGTACTTTATTGAATACTCGTCTGGGTTTTAACCTCTTCATTGACTCCACTAATGACTTGTTCCAAAGGATGATTTCTATTATATCTCCAAGCTTTAGGCTGTTCTAAATTTTCTTGAGAAAGAGATTCATTTGACTCATTCTTGTTTTCTAAAGACTCTTTTGAAAGTACTTTGTTTACAGATTTATTCAAATTCAATTTTTTAAAATTTTGAACGATCCCAGTATCATCATCTAGAGGTTTTGAAATTGACTCAGTTTTAGCAAACACAACATATATTGACTTTTCAATAGTGAATGTACGTTTATTGAAAACTCTATAAGCCTTACTACGATTAGAGTAACTAAGAAATAAACCTTTATCAGCTTTAGGATCGAATTTACCAAGGTTTTCTTTATTGTTGTTGTGAATGTAGCACTTACTGCTGAAGATCTTTAGATGAGCCAGGTTAGGCTTCCTTCCTTTATGTAGTTCATAGGGAGTTTTCTCGAGTAGTATTCTGATGTAAGCTCTGTTGGAGATGTAGCAAGCCGTGCTCATTGCTTCAGCCCAGGACACTTGTGAAATCCCTTTCTCATTCAGCATTTCTCTTGCCATTTTAGTGAGCACTCTATTCTTTCTTTCAACAACTCTATTTTGTTGAGGAGTTCTTGGTGCTAAGAAGTTGTGATCAATCCCATACTTGTCACAATAGTCAGCAAATTTGTTGTTCTCAAATTCTCCTCCATGGTTAGACCTGATTGACACAATAGAAATACCTTTCTCATTTTGGACCATTTTGGCAAAAATGATAAATGCATTAAATGTCTCATCTTTAGAGGAAAGAAACAGAGTCCAAGTGAATCTCGAATGGTTATCAACTATCACAAGGGTATACACATTTCCACCAAAACTTTTGACTCTTGATGGACCAACCAAATCCATATGAAGCATTTGGAGTGGCTTTTCAGTTGAGACTATCTTCTTTGATTTAAACGAAGACTTTGGTTGTTTGCCCTTCTGACAAGCATCACAAATAATATCATGTTCATATTGAATTTTAGGTAAACTAATGACCAAGTCCTTTTTGTTAATTTTGAAGTTAATGCATGTTAACATGTGTAAGTTGTTTATGCGAAAGCCAACTTTCCTTGTTTTTGCTAATAAACAGTTTTCAGAAAGTTTTGAATCAATTTGAATAGTATAACAATCATCGTCCCTTACAGCTCCTAGCTTTACGTTCAATTCCTCCTTCTTCAGTGGTAAGTCATCTTTGCTTATTGTCACACCTTGATAATTTTATTCTAATTGATGAATGATTTATGACTGACTATGGTCAAGTAGTATAGTAGACTAGTAGAGGACCCAGGCTATGAGAAAAAATCAGGATAGGGACATAACGATCATTTTTGAAAAGATCGGTCAAGAAAGGGCAGTATTGGAAATAATGTCCAAAATTCCTGAAAATTCCCAGAAAATCATGAAAAATAGAAAGGAGGGTACAGAATAATGTTTGAGGCTTAGAAGATGAATATAAGATTAAAAATAATTTATCAGGGAATTATTTGTAATTATTGGAATTTTTGGTTAATTAAGGAAAATTAGCCAATTTCCATTATTTAAAATATATAGAGGCCTCAAAAATTCAACAAAAAATATGGATAAATTATGTGACATATTATCCTAATTTATAAAATTACTTCCCACCTTTGGATGTACAGAGGTTAGCTTAAAGAATATTTATTACCGAATTATTATCGGTAGAATAGTGATTTTTGACAAAATAAAATTTAGAAAATTATAGAGGGAGGTAAAACTTGAGAAAAATCATGGATTACCCTTGGGATGAGGGGAATTTAATGAGGTGTTGAAATCAAAATTTTGTGACAGTAAATTGGACAGGATTGTTGGAAAATCGGACCGGAAATATACAAATAATCAATGGATTGCACTGATTATTGGATGAGTCATTTTTTTCCAATATTAAGAGTAATATTTTGGCCAAAAATAAGGGGGAGGACAAAGTTGGAATTTTTCAAATTGTTCAAGGGCATAAAGGGAAATAAGAGACAAAACAATAAAATAAGATTTTATTTCCACATGAAAATCACATGGTGATTAGGTGTCCATCCATGTGTCAACTTCTTATGGTGTGTGCCCTAAGATTTGTCCATGTGTAAAGTAGAAAAAAATGGACGGCCGAGATCGTATCTTTTTCCCGAAGGGCATTTTTGGAATTTTGAAATATCAAAGCCTATAAATACCCCCCTCCCATGAAGAATTCGGCCAAGGTGGTTTGTATGAGAGGGAATGTTGTGTTCTTGAGTTCTAGGAGAGAGAAAGGAAGAAAGAAGAGAGAGAAAGGGAGAAAGCAAAGTTAGACACCTCTAATCGTCGATTAAGAGCTAATTAAGGTACGTTTACCTCCCTAAGTGTTAATTATTTTTAGTTAATTATTTATTTGAGGAAGATTAAGATTAATTACCTTGATTAATTATGGTTTAGTGATAGCTAAGATTAATCATGTTATTTGATTAAAGATTAGTAAGTAATTAAGGTTAGCTACCTTGATTAATTAGTAATTAGTGATTAGTTATGCTAATTGAAGGATGATTAATTAATGATTAATCATGTTGATTAGAGAATGATTAATGGTTAATCATGTTGATTAGAGAATGATTAATGGGTAATCCATAAGGGATTAGTGACTTAATCTTAGAAGATTATGTTGTACTAATGACTATGTGACTCGAGGACCTTAATTAAATATTGGATTAAGGATTAAGGGTTAATGATTAACTAAGAAAGCATGATTAATCATGGATTAGAGAAGAATTCCAAAACCTTAATTGAGGATTAAGGTTTGGTCAAACCAAAGTCAAAGGGTTAGGAACGGTATACAGAAATTATAAATTGAAAGGCACCAGGGTAGCATTGTATAGAGAAAGAATTGTATACTGGATATGGAATTTACCATACCCTTACTGTATGGTTGATAGGCAATTTTCTAGAAACCTAGGAGGATCTCAAGCAAGGAAACAAGGAGGAAACATTAAGCGTGGAATTGAGGTAGCATGAACTGCAATTATTTTGTTGATCTGCATTTGGTGTTTCTGCTATGTGTGTTTATGTGCCATGAGAATGTTTATGTACAGATGATGTGAACTCCTTGCAATGTATGCCTTGGCTCTTGCATGATTGAGTTTTGACCAGAATGATTATATGCTCCATGATATGATGACATGAATACAGAATGATTATGGCATGGCATAAAGACTAGCAATGTTATTTTACTGCATGTAGCATGACATCTTATGCATGTTGACTTGATGATTGTATGTTCAATGCTACTGGGATTTCTATGAAATCTCATTCCTCCTATAACATGATATCCTAGGTGCCACTACTGCCAAGGAGAAGGGAAAGGAAATAATCATGGCTTGAGGAAGTTATGAATTATGTATTGTATTATACGGTTTTGAACCTTTCTCTTTCAAGCCATGTAAGCATACTCTGATCATGAACACATGATGTGATAACCTTTTTGAATGTATTTTAATGGTAGAGTAGCTTTATATGTGATTATGGTATGATTATAGTGAAAAACGAAATGCTGTTAGAATTAGTGAAAAAGGGGATAAAAATGGTCTAGATTTGACCAAACTTTGACCAACGAAGACCCTGGTCAAATGGTAGAATTTTTCCCTGAAATTTGGTATGCAAATAGATCTTATTTTTCCCTTTAAAATGAGTGGTAAAGCGTCACAATCGGAGCTCTGTGTAAGAAGTTATGCCTTACCAAAATTAGGCAAAAATCCTGGAAAATAGAAAAATGACCAAATGAACAGTACTTTTCGAAATTAAAAACGGATGCGTTTCTGATTAAATTGGAACCTGAGGTCATTTTTCCTTGATAGATGATGTTAAGAGCTTTGAGTGAGACTTGGAAAGACCTTGTTTCAATTTTTCTAGAATTAGTTATGATTTTTCAAAGTTATGCCAAGTTTAAGGTTACAATGAATAGTAATGCGGTAAAAGAATTTTTCAAATTCAGGTCTTTCAACCCGGTAACCTTAAATTGCGCTTCCAAATGTCTTAACTTGGCACAATATAAGGTCATAAATGTAAGGTGTTACACTTATCACTAGGCATTCTTCTGAATCGAAGATTACCCAGTTGCTTTTGTCTATATTCTGACTGACACTGAGCAAATTGTGACACAAGCCTTCTACATAGTGCACATATTCAACCTTCATCCCTTTGTCGCTTTCTATTTCTCTGATCCCAATAATTCTTCTAGATTGATTGCCACCGAAGCTCACTTTACCTCCTTCTCATGGTTTGAGTGATTTGAACTTCTCAGTATCACCTATCATATGTCTTGAGCAACCACTATTGATGTACCATTTGTTTGTTGTAGATGCTTTGAGACATACTTGCAATAGCACAATCATGTTTTAGGTACCCATGCCTTCTTGGGTCCTTTTTGGTTAGTATAGATTGTCCTAGGCACATAAGTACCTTTAGGCACCCATTTTAATGTCTTGTAGGTTCCTTTCTTCTTATGATGACAACAAAAAGTTGTGTGACCTTTAGGTTGCAATATGAACATAATGCAAAAGGATTAGAGGAATAAACAGCATTTCTAAAGAAGGTAAGATATGACTGACCACCACTTTTCTTCTTTCCTTTCCTCTTATCTTGAACAAGAACATATCCTATTCCGGTTTTATCCATTGAACACCATTAGGCTCCCAGAATCACTTTAAGCACTTCACTGCCTTTAGTGAATTTTTCCAAGGTTATTGTGAGGTCCTCATCCTTTTTTTTTGGTTTTGCTCACATTCCGTACATACTAGAGGTAGAGTTATGCTACCTTTCTACTTTGCTTGCTGTTCCTCCAGAAGCTTTATTTTTTTCTTGGAGTTTATCAACTCCTTTGCAATTCTTACTAATTCTAAGTGTAATGCATTGTATTCAGATTGTAATTCATTATAGGAGGGTTCAAAAGTGATTACCTTATCTCTCTCTGAATCTTTATCTTCCTGAGCCACGAGACAAATGTTGGCGGTTTCTTCATCGTCGCTCTCTTCTTCCTCCGAGGAACTGTCTCCCCAGATTGACATGATAAAGGCTTTCTTCTTTCTGAACTTCTCTTTCTTCTTTTCTTTATCCTTCATCTTGGACAATTGAGGACACTCTTTTTTAATGTGTCCCGGCTTTTTGTATTTGAAGCAGATGATTGGATCCTTTGGCTCATTCTGAGATGTGGAGGTTTTATGTTTTGATTGAAACCTCCTTCTAGCTTTGTTTTTGTAAAATTTCTTGAAGCTTCTGACTATATGACTCATTTCATCATCTTCTAGGTCCTTTTCGTCTTCATCTTCACCCTCTTAATTTTTGAGAGTGATGCCTTTGTGATTCTTCTCATTTATTTTCTTTTTGTATCTATGTTTGCTCTCATACTCCGCTAGACTCCTAAACAGAGCTACGACAGAGCCAATTGATTCTCCCTTTATTTCCTTGTTGGCTGTTACTCTCGGCTCCTATTCTTACGTGAGACCGCTTAAGATTTTCCTCACTTGGTCCTCTTGACTGTACTTCTTTCCGAGTGCAGTGAGATGATTGATGAGGTACAAAAATCTGACTCCCATATCCCGGATGCTTTCTCTATCCTTCATTCTAAACAATTCAAACTCTGTGGTGAGAGTGTTTATTCTGCTTTGTTTTATGTCGGTTGTTCCTTCATGAGTAATCTCTAGTGCCTCCCACATTTTTTTTGCAGTTTCCAGGCTAGAAACTTGAAAATACTCTTTTTAGCTAAGTGCACAGGTCGGTATGTTGATAGCTTTGTCATTTAATGTCACTAGCCTCTTGTCTTCTTCATCAAACTCCTTCGGACTCTTACGAACTTATTGATCGTCTCTAGTTTTCATTGGAACGTAGTTTCTGTGTTCGATCACATCCCATAAACCATACTTAGTAGCTTTGATGAAGATCCTCATCCTCATCTTCCAGAATGTGTAATTTTCTCCATTAAAGCTAGGAGGCTTTGATGTTGAACATTCTTCGGGTACCACACTATCTCTGAAACCTGCCATGGATCTCTCTTCAGATTGTTAAGTCTTTACTGAAGAGACCTGCTCTGATATCAAATGTTAGTAGCAGTCTCACCCAAGAGGGCGGTGAATTGGGTAAGTTATAAAAATATTAACTGAACTGAAATAATGAAATTAATAAAAACAAAGAGCTTAGAGTTAGAAAGATTTCACTGCAGATTAAAGACACCAGATTTATACTGGTTGGGTCTTAACCACTTAACCTACCACTACTACAATGAAGACTTTTTACTTCTGTTTTCTATGACTTTTTACTTCTGTTTTGTGGGGGACAAGAAAAGAAGGGACATAAAAAGTACCCCCTTTTTACTTTTGTTTTGAACATAAGCGAATAATGGTGTTATTTACGTCTATTTTAAACAGAAGTAAAAAATCACTTTTTTACTTCTGTTTCTCTAAGACCAGACGTGAATTCACGTCTAGTTTAAGAAAACAGACGTGAATTTACGTCTGTGACATTAAAACAGACGTAAATTCACGTCTGGTTTTGGAGAAACAGACATCAATTTACCTCTGTTTTGTTAAAACAGAGGTAAATTGACGTCTGTTTTGGTGTAAAACAGAGATTAAAAGTATGATTTTTTACTTTTATTTTCTAAAATAGACATGAATGTGCTCGTTTTTTTTAAAAAAAAAATTCACTTCGTATGTACCACTTCCCCTACAGCCACAATAGCCATAATGGCCACTTTCCAGCAAATTGAAATAGAATGAACCAGTCAATATTTTTAGCCAAGACATATCAACATCACAACTTCATTAATATATTGACACATTAACTAACTAGTCAAAAAAGAAGAACAAATTGCAAAAGTCAAAATTGATAACCTATTATCTCTATAAACATAAACTTGATTAATCCCTAGACCACCATTCTTGAAGCAATTGCTGTGCCAAAAGGTCTCGGATGAAGTCAATATCATCAACAGTATATGAGCAGTCATTATCAAAAATCTGTAAATTGACAAATGAACAAATTTAAACATATGAAGAAAATAAAATAAATAACAATTCAATTTAAAAATTCAACAACTATTACAAAACTAGAATTATATTTACTTACCTCATCAAATTTTATAGTACATCCACTCTCAATAATTTCAAACATATAACGGATAATGTAATATTCGCACTTTGTTGACCCTCGTTGCTTAGCACACTGCAAATCACAAGGAAATGATAATCTAAATTCATATATAAAATAACTCATCAATGAAAGAACTTCAAGTCAAAGTACTCACGTTGGGGTAAACCCAAGTTGCTGGGCCATTTTTGCCAGAACGCTTCCAATTGGTTATATAATAAGTCTTTAAAGCACTATAAGCAAATGAAAACACAAGTTAAATAATTTATAGTAAAAACAAAATTATTGATCTACATTAAGGTATTACGTGTTGAAAACGCCCCTCATCTCAGTGCTTGGACGATGACCTAAGGGATCAAACCAGTAGATGACATTATCGATAAGACAAGAAACACACAAACTCCAATGATGACTGCATCATAGAATAAGACTTATACATTATTGGATATCACAATAATTCTTAGCAATTTAAGTATGTCTAAAAAAATATAATTAAGCTACTTGCCCTTCAATAATTGGTGCCAAATAACAAGGTAATTTAGTGTTTCTAATCGTATTGCCCACACATCTGATTCTCCTATCTAGTGGGTTGTACTTCTTCTGGACACTTGTAGGGCATAAATATCCATGAAAATTTCTCTTCTCCATTGATGACATGCATTTGTTATGGAAAAAGCTATCATTGAATTGAAATTAGGTAATTATTAGCATGTGCAAAGTAAGAAATTAGAAGTTTAAGTTAGAAATGAAAAGATAAACTTACATGATTATTTGAAGCCATGCTATGTCCAACTCCTTCAAAGATAAGAATTCCCTGATATCGTTGTTGTCAAGTCCAAAGAAATATGATTTTTCTTCACCCACAATCCCTACAGACATCTTTATGTTGACCTTGTTAATTGTTTTATATTCCTCATATAATTGTGCCAAGCAGGGATATCTATCAACATCTTTCTGGTCCTAATGAAACATCAAATAAACATAATTAGTATTATAAGTATTATGTTAAAAAAATTCACACAATATAGCATGACATTTTCTTACCATCAAAGGTATTATCTCCTCATTAACAAGGTGTCTATGCCAAAGAATGAAAGTTCCAATTGCCTGACCTGACTTCATAACTTCAGTAGTCGGGAATAGCACATCCGCTCCTGTCTCTCCCTCTCGAATAGTCATAACTATAACCCTCACTTGGTCCTTTGGAATTTGTTGGTGATGGATGGTGCTCCCGTGATTGTAGAGGAGAGCGTCAGCAACAACACGCATCCTTGGGACCTCTAAATGAAGACAACAAGGTTGTCCAAAGTCCTGCATAGGACTACTAGGATCATGCTCTCCCAATACCCCTAGTGGATTACAACTATCTTTAGTGCTAGGAAAGACGGGGGAATCCTAAATAAGAAAAATACAAGTATTAAATTAAATAAGAAAAACATTGGTAAAACTCAATATCAATTTAAGTGAAATTGATTACAAACCTAAGGTGTGCATTGTTGTTAAACTGTCCCAAGTTGCATGCTAGAGACCATAGATTTCATCTCATCACGAAGCTTAGCCATAAGCTCTTGTCGAAATGACTGGCATAACTGGGCCTCAATCTTGACCTCTAGCTCAGATTAGAGCTCATCACGAACTTGGTCTCGAAGTTTAACTATCATCTCATCAGTAGGTTGACTTCATAGGGAAGCCCTTGAAGTTTGTCCAAAATATTGGGTAAGACCAATTGTCCTCCCTTCTCCTCTAACATGTCTGAGGTGATCAGGCTTCCCAATCGCCGTCACTAAAATGTCCATCCTTCCACTCAGACTAAATGAACCTTCACTACTTTGCTCTTCAAGTATCTCCTATAACATTTTAAGTATGATAAAAACTTAATGACAATGTATAAGGACTATTACCATAAGTTAAATTTATTTGAATTATAGAACTTACAATTTTTTTAGCAATCTCAGCAACTGCTGGATTAATATATTGACCCTTCTTAATCCTTGCTTCCTTCCATTTTCTATGACGTGGAGGAGAAGGTGGGGTCTGAACAATAATGCTAGGATCAAATTTTGCAGCTTCCTGCATCGCTTTCAAGTCATTCTACATGATCCTCTCCTCAAGCATCTTGTAACCTCCATGAGATAAATAGTGCAGATATAAATTTTAGCTTGCCTTTCTTTATTCATCGCACTTAATTCTTATGGAAAAGAAAACAAAGTAAATTGAGTAAGTGAAGTAAATTAAATTAAAATTAAATGTTTTATAAGGCAACGTACTTGAAATTTAGGATCATGCCGTGATGCCACGGATCATCATCTTTCTTAGGCCCTCACACATACTGGCTCGTGAGTGTGTGCTTGAAATCTTTCTAGCACTGATGAACTTGCTGTAACAAATGCTTTTTCATTTGCTCAGTACGAGGGATGTCATACGTTTGCTGCAAAAAAAATGTTAGAGTTAAAGATCTCAGTTATAACTATATTTACAAAAAAATAAATCAAATAAAATTAAAAAGTGACAGACCAAAATATATTCCCAAATCATATCCTTCGTTTCCTTAGAAATCGACTTCCAATTAGGCCATAGAATGTTAACTTTGCTTCGGGCAACAGAGCCTATATAGCTAATGAATATGTCCTTCTCTTCACCAATTGGATTCATATTGACATCAAAATCCACATGCCTCTTCTGGATACGACCATGACGTACTGCTAACTTTGGTAGCCTTGTACTACCTCTACCCTTCCTTCCTTCGGCTCATTGACATCATCGCTGCCACAATCCTCCTCCATATCTCTATCACAATCGTCCTCCACGTGCCTGTTGAAAAACCAAAATTAGATAAATAAGTAAATTATAATGAAATGCATTAACATAAATAATATTAAGTACATTGTAATGAAATAAATGAAAGAAAATAACACAAGGTACATTGCAAAATTACATTACTTAATCTGACTTTATGCATTGTCCCATATCCCTTCACAATGATCATCTCTTGCAGCATATTCATCATTATCTACCAATTCAACTTCACTTGGTCTAGGCGATTTGAAGCAAAAGGTGGTGTCTCCTCAAGATTCATGGTTGGATCACTGTCCTTCTGCTTTTTACTTTGAAGGACAATAGACAATTTTTTATTCACTGGATCAGTAACATAAAATACTTGTTTTGCCTGGCTTGCTAAAATGAAGGGCTCATTTGTATAACCAACCCTGCCAAGATCAACTAATGTAAATCCAAATTGTTGATCTATTTCAATACCATTGTTGTTGACCCATTTACATTTGAAGACAGGAATCTTGAAATTGGTGTAGTTTACCTCCCATATCTCTTCAATAACTCCATAATAAGCCATAGATGCCAATTTGGGGTTTTTATCTTTCGAACTCGAAAAATGCATCGCTTCAGCAACCACCATTACCCTACTATTCTGCACAGTACTTTTGTCATCTTGAGCTTTTGTGTAGAAGGAATATCCATTTATGTCGTATCCACTCCAAGTAATAACTTCAAAACAAAGACCCCAAGCTAACCATTTTATTGTATCAGACACATTGGCCTCTCTCAAAACTTTTTCATTGAACCATGTTATAAATGTTTTGTTATGCTCATTAGCTATCTGCATATCACTTTTCTTTGGATATTTTTCTTTTAAACTTTTTTTGTGATCATCTAAATACGACTGCACTTCTTCCATATTATTCAATATGTATAAGTGTGCTTGTAACACTTCTTCACGACCCATACTCTTTACCTTCAGCCCCCTTATTCCTTTACTTGTACCCTTTTCATGCCGAGATGGTGTCTTAGCTATAGATAGATATGTTTTGCAAAATTCCATAGCCTCTTCCGCTACATACCTTTCAACAATTGATGCTTCAGGTCGATAAGGATTCTTGGAATAATCTTTTAAGACTTTCATGTATCTCTCAAATGGATACATCCATCTTAGAAAAATAGGGCTGCAAAGCTTTATCTCCCTCACTAAATGAATGATCAAATGCACCATGATATCAAAAAATACTGGAGGAAAGTGCATTTCTAGTTGAGACAAAATAACATAACCCTCATTTTCCAATTCATCCAATTTCTCTATGTCAATGACTTTGCTACAAATAGCATTGAAGAAGATACATAATCTAGTTATAGTGCTCCTCACATCATCTCTCATTGTGCCTCGAATAGCCACTGGTAATAATTGTTGCATCAGTACATGATAATCATGAGACTTCATTCCCACTAACTTCAAATCATGCATTGAGACAAGCCTTTTCACATTAGAAGAATACCCCTGGGGCACCTTGATGTCATGCAAACACTGACACAAGCTTGTCTTTTTGACTTTAGACAATGTGTGGGCTGCAGGTTCCATATAAGCCCGCTTACCACCCTCTTTCAATTGTGGATGTAAGCGCTCTCATATTCCCATTTCAGCCAGATCAAGTCTTGCGTTAATTCCGTCTTTAGTTTTTCCAGGTATGTGCAAAAGAGTACCGATAAGACTATCACACATATTTTTTTCCACATGCATCACATCAATACTGTGTCTTACATCAAGACTGCGCCAATATGGAAGATAAAGAAAATAGACCTTTTCTTCCATATGTTTTTCTCACTTGCAGCTTTTTGAGTCTTACTAAAGATGACATTGATTCTTTCTACTCGCTGGTAAACTTCCTCTCCAGTTAATGCCTTCGGAGCCATGTCATGCTCTGGTGAGCCATTAAAAACCTTTTTCAATCTCCGATATGGGTGGAACCGATCAAGAAACCTCCTGTGACCGAGGTAAACTGTCTTCCTTCCGTGCTTAAGTTGGTGGAAGTATGTGTCTGCTTCACATATAGGACATGCTTTATGCCCCTTCACACTGTATCCTGATAGATTTCCATATGCAGGAAAGTCATTTATCATTGTAAAGATCATGGCACACAACTTAAAGGACTCCTGCTTGTATGCATCAAACACATCCACGCCTTCTTCCCACAACATCTTCAAATCTTCAATTAAAGGTGCCAAGTAGATATCGATATTGTTTCCTGGTTGTTTCGGTCCTGAAATCATCATAGAAAGCATCATGTACTTGTGCTTCATACATAACCAGGGAGGTAGGTTGTAAATCACCAACAGTACTGGCCATGCACTATGTGTGCTATTAAGAGTACCGTAAGGGTTGATTCCATCTGTACAAAGCCCAAGGCGAAGATTTCTTGGTTCAAGACCAAATTCTGAAACATTTCATCTATTTTCTGCCATTGAGGAGAATCAGCAGGGTGCCGAAGATATCTTCCATCTGATATTCTCTCATCAAAATGCCATCTTAACTTCTTCGCTTCTGTTGCATTAGCAAATAAGCGCTTAAATCGTGGTATTATCAGAAGATACCATAACACCTTCAAAGGTTGCCCTTTACTTGTCTCATCACCATCATAGTTACCAGCACAGTCCATGTTCTTTTTCACTTTATATCGTGAAGTTTTACATTTTGGGCACTCACGTAGACCAGCATACTCTTTTCTATATAATACACAGTCATTAGGACAAGCGTGTATCTTTTCATAGCCCATACCCATCCGAGACAAGATTTTCTTTGCCTCATACACACGATTTGGAAGAACGTTATCAATTGGAAGCATATCACTAATCAATTGAAGCAACTCTGTGAAACTTTTGTCAGTCCACCCATTATTTGCTTTTAAACTGAACAATTTCAATACAGCTGTCAATCGTGTATACTTAGAACACCCAGGGTACAAAGGCATCTCTGCATCACTCTTCAAGTTATCATTTGCATGTGATCGCACAAAGAACTCTACCCCTACATCACGAATCATATCGCTCATTCTATCATTTACATCATCCATAACTTCCTCTTCTTCGAGTATTGAACTTGTTCCTACTTCACCATGCCATATCCATCTTGTATATCGAAGATTTATACCATCACAAAGCAGGTGATCCCTAATATCATCAACACTTAGTCACTCTCATTTAAACACTTGACACAGGGGCAAAAATACATTCGTTATTGCTAGGAGCATTCTTTTTAGCAAATTCAATAAATCGTTCTACTCCGTTCTCATATTCATCACTTGTTCTCAAAGCATTCATCCAACTATGATCCATTCCGTTACTACCTAAGGAATTTTAAACAATTTAATTCCATTCAGCACAGTCCCAATAAACATTAACCAAATTCAAAACTAATGATATCAATTGAATCCGATTCATTCCAATTACAACATAAAACATCTCATAATAACTATATCATCATGCCAATTCCTAAAATTTAAAAAGACATAAAAATTACTTTTACAAGTAGTGGAGATTTTACATATAACATAACAAAAATCCAAAGATTATGAGAACAAAGCTTTTCATTGACAACTAATTAATGCATAACAATCTTTTTAATCTTCAAATCCATTATCCAATTAATAAACATCCAATTTTTAAAGCTTCCTCTTGAATGTAATCAACATCTAATTCAATACATATAGGAAAATTTTCTTTTAGACATTTTGACAAACACTTTTTATGTATTAATTTTCAAACAAGTTAGTTAATAAGGATTTCAAACTTCAAATCCATTACCCAATCAATGTAAACAAATTTTAACCTATCTAAATGCAATTTTTTCATTAATAATTTAATGTATACCCAATCCTTAATCTAAATTCAATACATATAGGAAACTATCTAAATGCAATCCCTCTTAGGCATTTTGACAAACACCTTGTATGCATTATTTTTCTAACAAGTATTAACAAGGCTTGAAATCTTTAAATTTTCTACCCAATCAATATATACAAATTTAAAACTATCTAAACACAATTCTTCAATAAAAATTTAAACAGCAACCTCAGAAACCAATTCAAAATTCCTCAAGCTACTCAAACCCACGTACAACATACTAAACCCACAATGCAACGGTTGAATGAACTTACCTTCACTGTTCTGGTATGCCTTCGAATCAAAGAGTATCACGGCCTAGAGAGAGGACGAGGACGGTGAGCTGCTGTGTATGTGAACTTCACTGCTTCAACCTTGGTAATCGATGGTGAGCTGTTGCAACACAAAAAATCAAGTTGATGCAGAACACGCAACGGCAATAGAGGGAGGGCTATGGCCTTGAGAGAGATGAAATCAGAGGGAGTCTTCAGAGTAGCTCACGGCTGCTGCAGGTAGAAGATGAAAATGAGAGGGAGAGCGATGAAAAATCAGAGTTGCTGCACGAGATACTGCGGGCTGGAGGTTCGCAGTATGATGATATGAAGCTTATGCGCTAGCTGCGGGCAAATTTTTTAAAAAAATCAAGCCACTTCACATCTGTTTATTTGAAAACAGACATGAAGTAATGTTTGTTGCTTCTAAACAAACGTGAAGTAATGTCTGTTCTTCTAAACAGACGAAGTTAGTTAATGTCTGTTTACACAACAACAGTCACGTCTGTTTAGAAGCAACAGATGTTACTTCATGTCTGGTTTATGTAAACAGACGTGAATTAACGTCTTTTTGTTTAAAACAGACATGAAGTAACATAGTTATTTTTCCAAACAGACGGGAACACTAATATTTCTCTCTGTTTTTTAAAAAGACATAAATGAGGGAGGTAAATAACACATTTTGTTGTTTAGTGTACGTCTAGTCCTTAGATGGTGTATTAGTCTCTCTCATAAAGTAAATGACTATGAAACAATGACTCTGAAGCTCGGTAAAGGAGAAAACAGAGTATTGAATGCAATAGTAAGAGTTTTTGTAGAAGGTAGCTCGCATATTCAAATCCTGCATTCAATGCTTCTTCGCACCTTTTATAGTTGGAGCAGTTTAATAACTATTAGATAGAAGAGCTTCTAACCGTTGGAAGTTCGGTTGCATGTTTTCCATTGCAATGATGTTCGCCATTAATGCTTCTGATATGGTAGGTTACAAGCTACTAAATATCCATTGAACAACCGTTAAGCTTGCTTCGTATTCTGTAGCAATACTTCAATCTAATAAGTTTTAAAATGAAACTCATGAAGATAATTGATCAAGTGATAATAATGAACATTCAAGTGATAGTTGGAAAGGAAATCAATTAATCACCAGATTCTTAAAATATAAATTGAACATCCTTGATTGAAGTCATGATCGATAACTGGTTGATCGATCAGTTATCGATTAAACAAGGTGAAATAATTTAAAACAGATAACCATATTATCGATCAAGTTATGGATTAAATCATGATCTATCAAGTGATCGATAAATAGAAAGAGTAACTTAAGAAAGATTATTTAGAGAAAAGGCTCAAGGTTCCTATGATTTGAATCCCTTAAAATAGAGAATTAAGATAAACTAGAAAGGGTTGAGAAAAGCTCGAAGACAAAAATCCAGAAAGACTTTGAATTTCACCGGAGCTTCTGTTATTGAAAGAACTAGCTCATTGATCGAATAAGTGATCAAAAAACATTTGATCAATCAAGTTATCAATAAAAATAATCATGAGAGAATTTGATTTTCAAGGTACATTGATCGAATACTTTATCGATAAAGGAATGATAGAATATTTGATCGATAAAAAGGTTTAATAAGGATTTTCACAAACAGTACAAAACCTATGATGATTGAGTAAGTGATCAATTAAAGATTGATAGATCAAATTATCGATAAAAATATAGTCGAGAGACTTAGTTCAGAAATATTAGGAAAATGTTTGATCGATCACGTCATCTGAAAACAGTATATTCAAAGGATTGAATGATCGATCATTTTATTGATAAATCAATGATCGATCAAGTGATTGAAGAAAGACTTTAAATAGTTTAAACTAGTGAAAAGGTGATGATAGATCATTTGATTGATAAACTGTTGATTGATCAAGTGATCGATAAAGTACTTTTCAAAAACACTTAAACAGAAGGAAAATATTGATAAACAGGTAAGTTATTATGCAATGATAGAACAAGTTATTGATAAAGTGATCAATAAATGGTGATTAAAATAAAATACAACAAGAGTAGGAAGCTTTACCATTTATCTATCTTCTTATCGATGACTTATTTATCGATCATGTGATCAATAAATACTTACCATAAATTGTATCCCATTATCTGTCAGTTGTTCGATCATTAGATTATCAATCAATTGATCGATAATTTTTTGCAGACTTCTATACAAAACGGTGTTAACAATGATTGATCAATAATCAATCAACACATACAAATTGATTTATCTATCAAGTTATCGATTATCATTTCTGCTAAGTTACTTGTTTACATAGGGATTTTATTTGTCATGTGTGATTGATATAAACCGTTGATCGATCATGGTGATGATCAACTTACTAAAACACAGATTACTTAATTTGTTATCATTAGAACCTTAAATCTAACATTGATCAGACTTGGTTTACGATTGTAAATCTTGTGTTTAGACTATTCTATTGTATTTGGATTGGATGATATTAATGTTGATTAATCTATATAATATTTCAGTTTGAATCCTTGTATTCAGTTTGATTTTCATTGATCATTGTTGATTAACCTGTATGCTTGGTATTCTGTGTTTGTCGATTGACATTCTGAGGGCATTTGCATCATCTCTCCGTTTACACACTAAATGGTTTTCAACAGTGTTTTAGGAGATGTAATTAAGTTTGATTAAAGTGACTTTTCATTGATTAAGACATTGGACCCAAGTGATTACTTAGGGTTTTCTTCAAACTTAGAGGTTTCCTAAGACTCCCAATCATTTTAAAAAGCAGTAATAGCTGACTTTTCATCATCAAGAGACTGTTTACCATAATTCCCTTTTAATCCAAAACATTTTTTCATTCATTCAAAATACCAAAAATAATTAATTTCTTGCACTTTTCATTTATTGCACCACCTTAAACACTTGAAACCCCCCTTTTTCTTCACCCAAATTTACAATGCTTTTGATAACCAATCTAGACTAGGATTTCTAATAACAAGCTCCTCAAGAAGAACGATTGGTTACATCCTATACTGTATTTTTCTGGTGCAATTCACTTTCTTGACAATCCAAAAGGTGACAATCCGACTACGACTCTAAAGGGGTGAGATTTGGGAGAATCTCAGTAGCAAAAATTACCACATACATGCACAAGATGGATGCTAATGTACTGGTATGT